>NC_056728.1:1156250933-1156373433 GCF_019279795.1 Protopterus annectens
GCGAACTTAGTCAGCCATAGTCCTCCCGTGTTGGCCTGTACTTCAGAGAAATATATACCGAACAAGAGAGGTCCCAGGACTGAGCCTTGTGGGATGCCACTTGTAACTGGTTTAGAGTCTGACATGGCACCTGCAATTCTGACCATGTGGGTTCTATCCCTGAGCCAGTTTGCAACCCATCTTGTGACATAGGGGTTGATATTTAAGCTGGTGAGCTTATTTATGATGCCCGAGTGGGGTATTATGTCGAAGGCTTTTGCGAGGTCCAGGTAGGCTGTGTGGACTACATTCCCTTCATCTATGGCCTTGGTGACTGTTTCAAAGAAGTCGACCAGGTTTAAGAGGCAAGATCTGCCTTTAACAAAGCGGAATTGGGAGGATCCAGTGTTTGGAGGTTCCCAATTCTTTGTTTATGAGTTCCATGATGATACGCTCCATAGCATTGCAGACTAGGCTAGTCAGGCTTATAGGGCAATAGCTTCCGGGGTCCTTTGTGGAGTGGGACCACTGTTGCTGTATGCCATTCCTTGAGTACATATCCTGTAGTAAGGCTGAGATTGAACAGTGACTTTATGTGAGGGTTCAGTTCTTCTTGGAGCTCATGTAAGACGCAGACCGGGACACCGTCCGGTCCCATTGATGCGGTGTTTTTTTGCTTTGGAGAGGGCAGCTCTCACCTGTGCATCCGTGATGTCAGGGAGGGTACACTCTGTTGGTATAGTCATTTGCTCTTTTGGGGGTGAAGGGGGGGAGAAGTTTGCACTGAACCTGTCTGCCAGGATGTTGGCAATGTCTGTGGGTTCAGTGTATTTTTTGTCATTTTGCTCTAACTCTGAGCATATCTGGGAGTTGTCACCCAGGTTCCTGACATCACTAAAGAAGGCCTTGTGATTTTCTTTAGCGTCTTGTGTGATTTTTCTTTCGAAACTGGCCTTAGATGATTTTATGAGGGATCGTAGTTTCTTGCTAGTATTGATCAGAGATGCCTTCCCTTTTTGGGATTTTGCTCTATCATGTAGTGGCTTCCTCCTTCTGTTGTATAGCTTATTTATGGCTGGGGTCCACCAGACAGGTCTCCTGCCTTTGGAGGAGTGAGTCTTGGTTTTGTTTGGGATAGCACGATCCATGCATTCCTGTAGGTGTCCATAGAATGCGTTCGTAAAGGATTCTGCGGTTTAGGCCGTATTTTCCACTGGCCCGGGGGCTTTGAAGGATTCCACCTCGGTTTTGAGAAGTGTGAAGTTTGCTTTTGAGAAGTTCTTCACCGTGATTTCTTTGGCTGGGGGTGGGGACGGGATATGGATGTCCAGTGAGATTAATTTATGGTCAGATCTTACCAATAATGGGTATACCTCTGGTATGGAACATAGAGTCCCCATGTTGATGATGATCAGGTCCAATATGTTTTCCCCTCTTGTGGGAGTGGTGGCCAGTTGTTCCATAGCATTTGAGTTTATAAATTCTAGGAACCGTTGGGCGAGGGTGTTGAGGCTTGAGCAGTGCTCCCAGTCTATGTTTGGGTAGTTGAAGTCACCCAATATAATGGCGTTTGGAGAGACCTTCATATTATCCAGTGTTCTCAGGAAAGCCGAGTGGAGTTCATGAGTTTGGGAGGGTGGTCTGTAGCAGGCTACAAACTGAAAGGCAGTTTTGCCCACTGTTAGTAGCACATGGATGGTCTCCGATGCTTCGTGCAGTGCCACTAACCTGGAGGTGTGGGTATCTTTGATGAATATGGATACTCCCCCTCCTTTTGTGGTTCGGTCCGAGTTTTGGGGCCGAAAAGCATGGTATGAGGTATAATCTGTTAGTGCTGGGGTGCTCTCGGGAGCCTTGAACCAGGTTTCTGTTACTGCACAGATATCGATATTCTCCATACTGAGGAGAGCCTTGAGTGTGTGCATCTTGAGGTTAAGACTTCTGGCGTTGAGCAGCATTACCCTTAGTTTCTTTTTCCTTGTGTTGTCTATGGAGGTGGGTTTGTCTTTTGAGCCTTGCCTAAAAAAGGCACTATGGGGGTGGCAAGGGCCTTAGCCAGTATTCGAAAGCTCGGGGTGACAGGTGCAAGCCGTCCATAGTGAAGCAACGTGGCTTGTCGAGCATGTCATCCCAGGCTGACAGACACTGGATCCCCTATGAATGACACCAACACTTTATCCAATTGTTAAAATTGATCATTTTGTCTTTATACTGTGGCATCATTCTTGGTGAAGGTAAGATGCTACTCAAGGTCAGGGTCATACCGGCCTGGGCTACATGCTCAAGAGAGCTCCTCTATGTCTCTTTTCATGTAGTCCAGGGAGGTACATCTCAGGTCATTCACACCAGCATGGACAATTACGTAGTCATATTTGTACTTGCTTTGGAGTGACCTGAGTGCCTGTGTTATGTGGCGGATCCTGGCACCCGACAGGCAGCTCACAGTGACCTTCTCCTTGTTCAGCCTGGTGAGTGGGACATCAGTGTGTCTGACAACAGAGTCACCTATTACAAGTGTATTAGGTGTGTTGTTTAGCCTTAAGGGCTGTGACTGTGTGGCACACTGACTTTGTGAACTATGTGATACGTGGGTATTGTTGTGTGGTAGCGGTTGCTTGGATGTCTGCTTTGGAGGTCTCTGATGCTTGGGCAGATTTTTATTTAGAGCCTCCGAGTATGTTTTTGTGTGTTTATGTGTTTGGCTTGCTGCTGTGATAGGTCTATGTGAGACTGGATTTGTGGTGTGTGTGGTTACCTTCTCCTCGTGACTGTGCCAGTCCTGGGTTGAGAGAGCTCTGCCTCCAGTTTGTCTATATAGTTGCATCTCTCGCATATATTTGAGTTTGTTGGGAGGAGGAGACGGTTGTCTGTGTAAATAAAGCAGTTGTAACAAACAAACTAACCACATATAAAGTTTTAATACAAACAGAAGCAGCAGCATTTCTCAATACTGAAACTGATCATTTGAAGCACACCTCTTACAGTATGCTTCGAGATCAAAGTCAAATTAAAAACAATTTAATTCATACTTCTGCTCTGCAGGTAAGGATGCAGCAAAATCATCCAAACTATAGGCACACTGTAAAATAAATTTCTATGTACAGTTTTGATAATTTAACATTCTAAAGGCTAGATTACTAGAAAGAGACATTTTTTGCCTTGAGGATTAAATCATTTTCCTTTTGTATCACGGGGCGTTGGATTAGATTAACCCAAGGACTTTTTATGTGAGAAGGTGTCTGAGTCAGCAGTCAAATGAGGAAAGACACCTGTCACATCTGTGGGGACCCTATATTTTCTCACAGCCTTTTTTGGGACTGCTGGAATAGATATTGGTGTCCTGCAGGAAACATTATAAATTTTCCAAGGCTGGTAAAGGGGGATTCACACAGAACTGGAAATCTCATCGTCTATAAGGTAATATACCCTGCCTAGCTCTGGGATAGTTTCCAACTGCCCTGAAGCAAAATCATCACAAAATCTAGCAATCGTCTGAGAAAAAGTAACATTTGTTTGTACTTAAGCTCAAGTTCATCTGCTAATAGAGAGTAACTGGACTCAGTATCAACTAAGAAATCACCACTCTCCTCATCAAAATTACTAATCATTTTCTGAAAGAGCAGAAATTTTACTTGCCGAACAATCACTGCAGCCCTGTATGGGAACAGAACTACCATAATTAGCTGTCTTCAAAACAATCTTAGCCAAAGAAATCACATCAGCCTTATAAACCACTATAATCTGATTACCAGCTGTATGATGAAGCTTTTGTTTCTTTTTCTTGTGAACTTCACTGTTAGATAAAATTTCTGAGAAGAGAGCATTATGTATGGCAAGGGGTCTCAGACTATTCTTGCATTAAAGGGTTGGTTCCAGGAAAACTACACTAGAGAGAGATGGGACAATAGGTAAGCTGTCGGTGGGCCAAGCACTGACCAACACAGAATCATTAACAGTAGGCTGAGGCATATATTTTTTTTGTTTTGTCTTTTTAGGTGCGACCAGATTTGATGGGGGCACCAGAGTTAGGATCCATCAAGACAGGGAGGAAAGAATACCAGCTAGAATAATACATTATCCAGTACCATCATTTACCACAATAAGCACTTAAAAGTTTTTACTAATAAAAGTATGTCGTCATAACTCTGCCAAACCATCCTATCATCACAAACACACACAAAAAAATTAAAAATGCGTTCAGAATTCTTTTACAATGAACAGAAGATAATTTTCAGTACACAAAGTCCAAACATCAAAGCAACCAAATGTGCCAAACCTGTTACAAATTAGCTCCACACACCTTAATCACGTCAAACTTCCATAATATAACATTTAAGAGCAATTTAAACTATATTTTCTTGCCAGAGAAAGTAAAATCTCCATAGTACATTCAAATAACTTAATTAGCAGTATAATCACGATCCAATGTTAAAAACACACAGAGCAGAGCCAAACATATACTATATAAATGATGAAAAAATATCAAGCTCTGCAAAAGTCCGGTCAAAAGATGAAAATAAAGCAGAACAACAGTAAAGGCAGTTTCTGAATGCTCAAGACAACAGCTAGTGTCTAACATTGCGCATATACACTGCACTTCTGAGAGAAATACTGAAAGTTTTCTCAGAAATAGTAAAACAAAGATTTCTCAGTTACAGAAGCTGCTATATGCAGACATTCAGACTGGAATTACTATAAACACTGACAAAAATAAAAATTAAAATAAATATATATTTTATAAAACAAAAATAGAAAGAGAATAACAAATCTAATGATAAAATGAGAACAAGGGGTCCCTAAATTGGGCTTATCTGGGTAGTAAGCTGGAAAAATCAAGACTGGATCATGCGAACAGCCAGCGGACTTTCTTCTTTAGACGGTAGAAAAAGACTGAACATACACTTCCCGTCAGAGCTGAGGATATGTTTAGCCAATCAAATGTCACAGGAAGACAGAGGGAGGGGGATCAGAGCTTTTCAAAGCTGGCCAGTACTGGGTTATCTTGGCAAATAACACAAAAATACCACAGAGGCATTCAGAATGATGAACATCTACCAATCAAAACAATTCAAAATCATGAGCTAAGAAGGGAGTTTCAAGATGGCACACTGAGCAACAAACTGATTACAGTGTTCTCACTGTGAAAACAAAGTGTAAAAAATGTACTCTGAAACGGTCAGTTTGATGAGCAGAAAAATACTATTTTCTGCTGTTATACAGAAATGGGAAGGAACAGAATTACTTATTTTATGGAAGTACAAATAAGCAACTGGACTGGTGTTCTACAGCAGGATTGGTTAACTGAAAGGGCACATTGTGTGTAAGCTCCAAATCTGGCCATACATACATACAATACCATACTAGCCTGAAAATATTGTAGAAACAGCTGCTTTAGTACATACAAGTGTCCAGGCTATTCTTAAAAATATCTAAAACTAGTGTTTACCTTAATGCAATTTGGTAGTATGTTCCATGCATCAGCTACTCTCTGACAACCAGCAAGTACACTTCTCATTCTTTATAGAATCTTCTACACAGGTTGGCTGATGAATCTCCACTACTTTCTGATAACTTCAAACATTCACTGAGGTAGCTGTCCCTAAATGTCCTACATACTGAGTCAGATCTCTTCTTAAATAATCTATAAGAGACACTGTACAAGTTCAGATATTGTAGTCTTTTATAGTAACTTAGATTTTCACATCCATGGATGCCATTGGCATATTTCCACTGTACTCTTTCTAGCTTACTCATGCTAGTTTTCTTATAAGGTTTCCATATTGTTATTCTATACTCCAGTTTTGGTCTAATGTAATTAAACAATGACTTCATCATTTCTGACCATTTATAAACCTTTTTAAACAACCTATAGTTCTATAACTAGCATTAACCAATTGGTTGATATGGCTGGACAAACGCAAAGCTGAATCTACCCACATAACCAGGTCCTTAAAATTAATACACAGTTTCAATCACTGTCTGCTGTATTAAATATTCGTCTTTCAATTTATGCCTCCCAAATCTCATATACTTAGTTTTTTAGGTACTTGTGTATTATCGCAACCAGATTTTCGCGGTAAAAGCACTTGCTTCCCGATCAGGATACATTTTCGTTAATGTTGTTAAAATGTAATACAGTGTGTTTTCTTTTAACAGTACACCTTATTTTCTGGACTACTATCGATACAATGTGCAAGACATGCTGTTGTTCTTTCTTAATGGTGTTTACTGGCACATCGTTCAACGGGCAGACTTGCAGGAAGCGACACGGGTGCCAGTAGAAAGAACAGCATGTCTTGCACGTTGTACTGATAGCAGTCCAGAAAATAAGGTGTATTGTTAAAAGAAAACACTCTGTATTACATTTTATCAACATTAACGAACATTTGTCATGATCGGGATCCAAGCGCTAAGAGGCATTGTGTTTGATTTCCAAATAAAATCAGTTCAGTCATGTCATATAAGTTGGAATTGGGGGGAAAAAAGGGACAAAACATTGCAGCGAGGGTGCCAAATTCAAAAAAGATGCATATATCTCTGATCCGACAACTTTCCACTACGCTTAAAAAATGCACATGTAAATAAATAACCGCATTCCTCAGAAGCCTGAATACCTGCTGTTACTGGCAAGCCGCTACTGAATGCCTTAACTAGTTCTTGCATTCAGCTACGGCGGTCAAGGATGCTACAGCAGCCCTGACAATTGAAGCCAAACTGGAAGGAATGTACGTAGAATGGCCGTTATTTCACAGCATGGGCTGACAACGAACATTCAGTGGGCGGCCTTGCAATGCAGCGACATACGGCCGCCAGTAAAGAGCACGAAGAAACAACAACAGTATGTTGTGTACTTTGTGTTTGTAGCACTCCGGAAAACAACCTATTTTGTTAAAGAAAACACACAGTTTTCCATTTCGAGCACATTAATTTGCACATTCACTGACCCGGAAGCAACCACTGTTGTCGTGAAAATCTGGTTGCGATAATACGCAAGTACCGTTTTTTATATATTTATCAGCATATTATTCTGCTGTGCCCAAATGTTCAATTTAGTCAAATTCTTTTGCATACATGCCTTATCTGTAATACATGTAATCAGTTTACCCAATTTCAGGTCATTTGCATACAAACTGTAGAACACCTCAGATGAACAAGATTGTATCTTTCTGACCTATCTAAACAAGTAAAGCCCAGGACAGAGCCCTGTGGGACCCCTGACTGTAAACAAGAATTTTACCTGTCCAATTCCTGCATGATACTTACCATGTCCAATGTGTAAGACATGTAGCTATCCATTTTATCAAGAGTAAATAAATACCTAGTTCCAATTTATTGATCAGTGCTTTGTGTAAGACCCTGTCAACTGCTGAAGTTAAATCTATATAAATTACATCACAGCACATTTTTTCATTCATACCTGTTACATTGTTATAGAACATCATGTTACAGGTGGTAATAGCTCTATTTTAGGGTTTATATTATAATATTGCATGCTCAGAAGAGCGAACGACACATAACTGACCCCATGTAAGCGAACGTTTACAACGCCGAAATCTCAGAACAGCAATTTTTTTCCAAGGAAAAAAAAAAATAATAATCGCTGTTCCGAAACAAAAAAAAACCTGTAAAGCATTACATAATGTGGGGGGCTTCATGCCCCCATACCCCCCTACTTAAATATACCAACTCTGAGATTGCACTACAGTGCTGAAAATGGCAAAGTAGTGAAAGCATCCAAGCGCTTTCCCAGGGAAAGAATTTGCTGAAAAGCCGCTTCGCTATTTTGTCTTTTCGCACTTTTCAGTTCGACAAAGACGCATTTGACAACCTGCATCTGTAATAGCGTAATAGGGAGCCCTATTTTCAACATATGCATGGTATATGGTTTCAAGTCTCAACCTTTCCAGTTCTGACAATAACTTATCCAATATTACCCTCTCCATTACTTTCCACAACATGAAACTAGACTTAAAGGTCTATATGACCCCGGCTTTGTCCTTATTTACTTTCACTTAAAGACATGTTTAAGAAGCACATGTCTCCAATCTTGAGGAATCTCCCTATATTTATTATGACCTAATAAATAATAGATACAATGATACTATAACTTCTTGCCGAAGAGTTTTCAGGTCATGATTACCACTTCTATCTCCTCCCTGTGCTTTGCTTAGATCCAGTTTGCATTAGTTCTTTTTCAATATAATCTAATTTGATTGAGTATCTGCAGTTGCCTAGATGTCACTAGAACAACTTGTCACCCCCTTTGTGCAGCCACTGTTTTGCACAAGATTTTGTAAATTTATCTAATCTGTTGTGCCTGAGAATAAATTTTAGAATCTACACAAAGTTTATTAATATATATATATATATATATATATATATATATATATATATATATATATATATATTTCTTTACTCCTTCCGCATCTTGCATATCTATAAAATGGTTTCCTATCATGCTCAATATCTTTACTTAAATTTTCTTCAACTTGTTTCACAATATGCTTAATTTGTTTTGTCCAGCTTGTTTATTTCAGTTTTCAAAGCTGTACTTCAACCTCTTTTCTATTTCTTATATTTTTGTCTCTCACCTTAATCGGGTATCTTGCTCTTAAGGAAATGTATCATCCTGACATTCTATGCCTAGATAAAGATGTTAAACATTTTGGGGTTTTTTTTGCACTCAAACAATTTCTCTTTCAAAAAACTTTCCACATTCCATCTGCAGTTTTTCCGCTGAATGCACCATTCCAATTAGTTTTACATAGTGACTGTTTTTCTTCCATATAATCTGTAATTAATCTTCTATGCGCTTGTTTTAATTTCAGTTTGGCAGAATTGACTAGCAACAAATTAACATTTAAAACCCCATGATCACTGCACAGCAATGGTAGCAAAACTTGACATGAAATAACAGTAATTTCTTTAGGAACACAAACAACGCCTAGCATGTTCCGTTCCCTCATTGTTATAATAAAAAAACTATCTAAAGGAATTGTCTTTCCTGAACATACACTGTGAATAATTTCCTTACTGATGTTGTTGAATCAATATTTTTCCTGTTTCTGGTAAATTTAAGTCCCCAACCACTATTATTCCTCCCTCTTGTGTTTCATGCATGAAATGTATGAATTCTTCTAGGTCGTCAGCACTTGACTGTGGTGGTCTATACACTCCAACAATTCTTATATGTTCCAGGGCAGTCTTTATTGTCTCAGTTACACAATCTATAGTACTGGTGTCATCACTGAGCATGTAATAATCACAGGTCTCACTTTTATCCCCATCATAACACCTCCACTTGATTTTTGTTAGAATGTATGTTACAGTAAAAACATTAACACTCTGACAGAACTTGTTTCCAATCATTGTTCTTTAACCATGTTTCACAAATAATATCAGTCTTGTAAGAACATAGCACATTTTACAATAAAACACTATTTTAATGCCCCTACCATTAACAGCCATCAGAGATGCAGCAAATGTCACAATCTGTGAACTGTTAAATTTCTGACCTGGCAAAAATCCTGCCTTGTGTTTGTCAAATATTGCAAAAGATATGCTGCAAAAATTATCTTCCCTGATCTTGACAAATGCACACCATCTTGTCTAAACATGCGTGCTCATAATTAGGACTGGGTGCTGTACATATTTCCATTTTTTTTTAAGCAGGACATTTTTTCATGTAGGTATTTACCCAAAAAATCTTTTCATCAGCAGTGACCTGACTCTCTTTTCTATATGTGTGCTGTGAAAAAATACATCCTAACACCAGTACAAGCCACACCATGTAAGAGGGCTGTAAATTCCCTACTAACAGTCAAGAGAATCCTTCCGGATAAAATCATTTGTACTGACTTGAATAAAAACAGATCCTACATCCTAACATTAAGGCCTTCTAAAGGTTCATCTCACTTTCTCTATTTTTGCTTCTGGCAAGAGTAACACTATTCAATGCTCATTATCTTCCACACAAATGTAAATATCATTTCCTCTAATAACTTAATCTCCAATTACAAGATTATCTTTTCTGACCAGATCTGAAAAATCTTCAGCTTCTAATTCAGTAATATCTGCTCTATCAGTCGTTACAAGGGAATGATCTTCATCACCATTAGTCTTACCAATCCCACTGTTTGTATTGCGTTTTACATTTGCAAGCATACAATTCTCATCCAGCTGGCTTTCTACATCCACACCTTAAGCCATGTTGTCAGTGTCTGTCTTTCTTTTCTTTAAGTAATGCTTTTCAATCCTACCTCATTCAATTTTGATTTCTTCCTTTTCACCTGCCCCTGGCCTCTTTTTTCTATTTTCTCTTTTGGAAAAATACTGCCTTCTCGGTAGGAAAAAGGTTTTCTAATAGAAAAATTATATAATTCGTGATTTCCCTGACACAATAATAAGGTTGATTAGGAGTACAGATGAGGGATCGGAGGCAAAAATTTAAGTGGGTGGGATACTTTCTGATAACTTATGCTTGAGTAAGGGAACCAGGCAAGGCTGTCCACGTTCCCTTTGTTGTTTGCATTATATTTTGAACCACTGGCAAAGAAAATAAGGGATTCAGAAATTCAATTATATAATTGGTAAAGGTAGTCAGGAAAATCTGGCTCTACTTGCAGATGATATTTTGCACGACATAACTGGAAAGGGACATTACAATATTGTGGAATATTTTAAGACAGTTTCAAATCTTCTCAGGATGCAAAATTAATGAAGATAAAACTAAGGCAATAGCAGGAAGTTACTGTTCAACCAATTTGTGTGTGGGTACATATCCATATTTATTGGGACATGATAAAATGAAGTATTTAGGAGTATGGATTAAAAATTACTCTGTTGTGGCAGCTAAGGACATGTGGTAAGAGACTAAACGGAACATAATACAAAAATTGAGAAACTCAAGACTCTGTAATATGGATACTACGATGCAAGCAAATAAAATGTTTTCAGTCCCTTTAGTCTTATACACAGGACAGGCATATTTTAATCAACCAGAAGAGAAGCTGTGGATAGGAATTATATACATAAAAAAAAAAAAAAAAAAAAAAAAAAAAAAAGAGAGAGAGAGGGTTGAAGGATTTTATCTAGGAAAGGAAGACAGCAAGGGTCAAGTGGGATAAGCTGATTCTCCCAACAAAACAAGGCAGGACTAGCGTTACACAGCACAAGCAGAAAAGTATAATTCAAAGTGGAAAGGAATGATGATGATACAGAGAGAAGCTCAAGAAATAAGAAGAGATTGAGATTTTGGATGCAGACTCTTAAGGAAAACAACAAAAAGTATACAGAATATTATATTCATAAAATAGCAGGGAGCATTTTAAGAACTAAACCAGCACAAGAATGGAGAAAAGAGATTCTGCTGATAGGGATGACTGTGGTTAGGGATACAGATAGTAGGGGGGCTGGAATTTATTGGAGAAAACTGGCAAAGGAACCAAGGTATTAGGAGCAAGTAACAATAATAGAATGGGAAGAGGCTAAGAATGTTATTTGGACTGCAGGTTAGAGATTGCCTTCCCTATCAAGGATTGATATCAGAGTCCAGGCAAAGAGAAACAAATAGGGGGCACTTAAATGAAAGACCAGCACTGACAAAGTTTTTGACAGAATCTACAACAGAGGCTGCCATTAAAAATGGAATGATTAGTGGAGCATGTAAAATATTGCATGATAACTAAAAGAATCAACCAGAGAAGCTTAGAAAGAATTGGGAAGAGATTGGATAAGCACATCACAAATAGACAATAGGGGGATAAAAGTGTATCTGTCACATATGCAAAGTCTAGAAGATGTAGGTTCTTTGCCTGGAAGTATTTACCTAGGTATTTTTATACCCCAAGTAGCCTCCAAAGAATTTTTCCTTAGGTGGACAGCAAATGTTGGAGGTGTGATAGGCAGGAAGGAGGTGGATGGGAACAGATTTTTTGGAAGTGCAGTGAGCTGACAGACTTTATGGATTCCTTGCAGACCGCTGTGTCAGCAATACTGGGCGAGCAGATAAATTGACTGTGGAGATTATTTTTTTGAGCTATGATACAGAATCGGAATTGCCTAGACATAGTAAAGCTTTGCTGAGTCTAATTATGGTGGCTGCCAAAAAGGCAATTAGTCTAGACCAACTTTATTTGAAATATTGAATATAGTAACAGAAAAAAACAACTGGAATAGAGATCTTTAGAAAAAGAAAGGAGCAAACTACATAGGTAAAATGGAAATTGTGGGAAGGATTTGAATGAGCCATTATCATGCTTAACTGACAATGACTGGATAGATTCTAAGTGATGTATAATGTTTGCAACTACAGTTGTTTCAATGGTGTCTGTGATGTATAATGTTTGCAACTAAAGTGGTGTCAATGTTGTTTGTTTTTCATTTATATAAATGTAACATTGCCTATGTCATAAGCGATAACTTAATAACGATGTTTATTGGAAAAAATGATACCATTCCCTGTAATCTGCGTGTTACATAAAGTAGGGTCCTTTTTAGTATGTATTCTCTTTACTTTACATTTATTAATTTCATTTTCTTCCTTGTCATTTGCTGTAAACTTATTCCGTTCTTTCTTTATTTCTTTGTAAACACTCAATCCTCAAACTGCTGAATACCTGTATCCAGAACTCCAAAGTTGTCAGGGACACAGTCTTGTCTCATAGGGATTGAGTGATCTTTACATACAACAGACCCATCCTTTCTTACACGTTTTCTATTTTCTGTTTTGTCTAATATTACTTATCTCGCCGGTCATTAATATATGCAACAGTTCTCCAAGCTGTGCCAATTGCAGAAGTGAAATCATCACGAGTAAGTCTAGATTTACTACTAATAGTAAGCAAATCATCCAAGTTTTGACATGAGCAACACAGATCACCAGTGTTACCAGGTGTTATCTTTATTATACTGTACAAGATATTTGCGTTTAAGCAAATCATTAATGGCATACTCATTTCCGGATTCCACATTTAGCTTCAAATGAATACAAATTATAAGACAAAGCAATAATTAAAATCAGTTATCACAGAATTCAAGAACAACTTACATTAACTTCTATGAGAAAAAAAAAATCACACAAACTCGATACAACTAAATAGTAAAGCAAGTACATTAAAAAGTTGATGCTCTGACAGTACAAGTTCCGAGAGTCAGCCAAAAGTTGAAATTTCCTATTGCTCGCAATTGTTCCTCTTTTTAACAGTAAAGAGCAATAAAAACACAAACCAACACAATATTGTTTAGAGAAGATCTGGATTATCCTGTCTGCAGTCTTGTGGGACTTTATAGCTGACTAGGTCTCTTAGGATGCCTAGAGTTTGTCTAAAACCTACCCCTTTCTAACAACAAACAATAAAAATTAAACGTAAAACAACAAAATACAAATCAAAGTAAATGTTCTTGTCTACAAGCTATCACTTCTTTCCTATAAATAATGAAAAACAATGGTAAGAAATAAAATGTAAATTCAAATAAAACTTCTCTTACCAGGCAACTCCACAGTGAATCCCAAACCAAGAAAGGATTGTTTGGCAATGTGGTTTTCTGGAGGGGAGGCGAACATTGGACAACATTGAAGAGAACACTGATGATCCAGAGGGAAGAAGAAAGTAAGACTATACCACTGCTGTGGTGGGTCTTGATGCAGAGAAAGCATTTGACAGATTAAGCTAGGACTTTAAGAACAGGGCAATTCGCATTTCCTGTAAAATATTATAAGGTTGACTAAAAGGATATATGAGGGATCAGAGGCGAAAATTAAACTGGGTGGAATCCACTCTGATAATTTCTGCTTCAGCAGAGGAACCAGGCAGGGGTGTCCTTTTCCCCTTTGTTATTTGTATTATGCTGAAAACCACTGGCAAAGAAAATAAGGGACTCAGAAAAATCAATGACATAATCGGTATGGTAGTCAAGAAAAGCTGGCTGTATCTGCGGCTGATATTTTATAACCGACAAATCCATAGAGAGACATTTCAGTGCTGTGAAACACTTTCAGACAGTTCCAAATCTTTTTGAGATACAATATTAATGAGTCTAAAACAAAGGCAATATCAGTAAATCACACACAAACTGGTTCAGCAATATCAGTATTTATGAAGACTGTAAAGTTCTTTAAAATGATTGACTGAACATCACTGTCAGTCCTGTCTTCCTTACTGATACTGCTGACTGCAGCTTTTGTGTTAGTGCCTTGTAAAATAAGAGTCTAGTTAATGCAGATAAACTTTGCAGATTATTAAACTTTTCAGCAGTACATTATTATCATCTTTCTTGCTCAGAAACTAATAACTTGTCTATATAACAGACAACACATACAATAATGTACAGCTTGCAGTGTTTAATGTCTTAAAGTTTTCTTTTTATACAACATGAAATGTGTTCTCCAGTAAACATTTCTAACAGATCTCTCTAGAAATCAGATTACATCTCACATATATACATTCTTATGAAAGCAGTATTTTGGGAACTGTCAAAGTTATTACTTTGGTATTTTCTGATGATGTCATTAAACTTTTAGGGAGTCGTTCCTGTTTGAGAATGTTTGTTTGAAAGCAGTCTTTCGATGATGTCATGCAGTCAGTTAATACGCTCCTTTGTGTTATTTCAAGGTGAATTATGTGACAGTTTAGTAAGCTGTTCTTGCCTCCAACTCAGTTCCTTCCTTGCACCTGGGTCTTTATCTGTAAACCTTGAAGCTTGCATTAAAACACTGAACATTCAGCTTATCCTTATCAACATTTTTCTCAAGCTGCACCACAACCTGAATATTCATACAAGAATGCCGCTTTGATTTTTTTTCCTTGCTTTTCAGCTTAGAACAGTTTAACCCTTTTTCTAGCAAACAGAAATGTATGATCTAACTGCCTATATTATTTCTACTTATATTACAGCAACAGGTGTGTATATGCATCAAACTAGCAAACAGATGTACTTGCATTTATAAATCTCTAAATATACATCTAACAGGGACATGACAGAATTAAGTATTTAGGAGTATGGATTCAAATGATTCCAGTGTGGCAGCAAAGGATACGTGGGAAGAGACTAAAGAAAAGATAATACAAAAACTGAGAAAATGGAAGCTTTGTTATATGGATATGGATAATAAGATACAAGCAGTCAGTATGTTTTTAGTTCCATTAGTCTTATACACAGGTCAGGCATATTTTTAGCAACCAGAAGACAAGTAGTTGTGGATGGCCGCAGTGTGTTGTCGCCTCACAGCAAGAGATTCTCCCGTTCGATTCTCGGCTGGAGCGCCTTCTGTGTGGAGTCTGCATGCTCTCCCCGTGGTTGAGTGACGTTAGACATGCAGGTAGGTGCATGAATGGGTGTGCCTTCTTTGAAGGTTGGGCATTGGGCTGGCAACTCGGCACCGTAAAAATCTACTGTCAATCATTAGTGGACTGGAGTTCTGCTGTGGCGACCCCTAACCAGGAAAAAACGAAAGAAACAAGAGGAGAAGTTGTGGACAGCAATTAATAAAGAGATGAAGGACCATCTGGGAGGGAAAGATGGCAAGAGTCAAGTGGGATAAGCTGCTTATTCCAGTAGAACAGGGAGGATTGGAATTACCCAATTTGAAGAGGTATTTCAGAGCTACACGGTTAAGGCTCCTATACACAGCGCAAGCAGAAAACTATAATTCAAAGTGACAAACCAAAACTATAATTCATAAGTGGAAAGGGATGATGCTGAAACAGGGGGAAGCTCAAGAAACACGGAGAGTGGGATTTTGGATGCAGGCCTTTAAGGAGAATAACAATAATCAAACACAATATTATATCTGTAAAGTAGCAGAAAGCATTCCAAGAACTAAGCCAAAATTGGAATGGAGAAAGGAGATAGGGATGACTGTGATTAGGGATAGAGAGAGTAGGGAAGAGGGGGCTGGAATTTACTGGAGAAAACTGACAAAGGAACCAAGATATTGGGAGCAAATAATTAAAGAGGGAAATGTGATAGAATGGGAAGAGGCCAAGAAATTATTTGGACTGCAGGTTCCAGACTGCCTATACTCTAATATCAATCCTTGATAGGGAAGGCAAAGAGAAAGAAATAGGGGGGGGGGGGTTCCTAAACAAAGACCAGCCCTGATAATAGTTTTTTAGTAGAATCTAGAACAGAAGCTGCCAAGAAAAAAAAGAATAATTAGTAGAGCAAATAAAATATTGCATAATAATTATAAGAATCAATTAGAGGAGGTTAAAAAGAAGAGAAACTGGATAAGCAATTCACAAAGAAACAATGGTAAGATACAGGTATGTCTCCCAATTATGCAACACAATCTATAAGATTTAAGATTTTTGCTTGGAAATGTTTACACATATTTTTATGCCCCAAGTAGACTCCAGAGAAATTTTCCTTAAGTAGACAGCAAATGTCAGAGGTGTGATGGGGAAGAAAGAGGTGCTTGGGAACATATTTTCTGGGAGTGTGGTGGGTTGGCAGACTAAGGATTCCATGCGGGATACACTGTTGGAGATACTGGGTGGGCAGACTGATGTGACGAGGGAAATGATTTTCCTGAGCAATGATACAGAATTGGAATTGCCTAGACATGGTAAGGCCTTGCTGTGTCTAATTATGGTGGCTGCCAAAAAAGCAATTATTAGAAAATGGAAAGCAAAATCTAAACCAACAATATTAGAAGTAGTGAATACAGTAACAGAAATAAAACAACTGGAAATGAGATCTTTAAAAAAGGGTCGGAGAAAATAGGAAAAATGGGAATTCTGGGAATAATACATACAGGGGAAGAATGAGGTTTAAGAGAATGCAAGATTGAAATGAGCTATGTAATGTCTGACTGAAAATGATTGGGTAGATTATAAGTGATGTATAATATTTGCAGCTGGGAGTGTGTCAGTATGGTTTGTGATGTAAAATGCTTGCAACTAGGATTGTGTCAGTGTGGTTTGTTTTCATTTATATAAATCGTAGGACTGCTTATATCATATGTGATGTTTAATAAAGATGCTTCTTGTTATAAAAAAGGGACAGGAATTGAATAATGTATGTAATGCTGTTATATGATATAAGTATAATGTTTGTTAATATTTATTTGTTAGTATAATTTGCTTACTTTTATATAAATGTAAAAGTGCCTACATCACAAGTGATAATTCAATAAAGGTGTATTACAAAAACAGTAAATATCCTGAAAAAAAGACAGGGATTGTTTGGACAAGCTGCTAAGACTGATACAAGTAAACATGCAATCATACATGCAAAATAGTTGATCTGACAAAATTGTAGCAAAATGGAAAAGTATTAAAAATTGGAGACAGGGTGTTGGTGGAAAATGATTATTCAGAGTACACCAGGCAGAAGAGAAGCAAGTTTATCATGCAGCATGGAATGTCAAGAAGCAGTTATGAGATTCAAGCTGTTGTATCCAGCAGTCTTCAAAATATTTTTTCCTGGAGAATCAAATACATTTTTGATGTAGAACAGACTAAGGAGGCATAAAAATGCTAGCTAACAGAGTGAGCCAGCCAGCAAGCAGAAGGGGACTCCAATTCTCATTCTTCTGAAAAAAAAAGTCCATAGGGAAACATTGCAAATGAAGCATCTTCCACTGTTACAAAAGAAAATGCTCGAGTCTCAAAAAAAAAAAAAAACCTGAGCCAGCTAGAATATTTGGGAGTACCCTGTATTTGAAGCACAGACTGATGTTGGGAGATGAAAATTATCAGGAAGTAGAAAAGAAACACTGAAATTAATGAGCAAGTGCGAGACTATAAAGCATTAATCCCACTGGTTTAAGGAGTCATACATTAGAACAGATCAGTTAAGGTTAATCATCTGTGAACAAAGGGGGTTGAGCTAGGAACTAAACCTTCTATTTAATGGGTAAAATAAAACATTTCAGAGCTTTACTGGAAAGGCTCACCCACACTCTGCTACAGTTTGCTGTGAGGGAAAGGTTAGTTTGCATTTTATTTGTTGCATTTTGTATTACTTTATTTTGTATGCTGTGATTTGTTTTCTTTACACTGTGTTTTACTTGTATTCTGCTTTTAACTGCATATTAAAACTTGAAAAGAGAACACAGCTCTGTCTCTTGTGAGTCAAGACAGAAAATGTTCCCACCCGGTTACTGCTGTGTTCTTCAACACCACTGTCTTTCTAGTTGACTATCCCTTATGTTAATTTGACCATACAAAGCTAATTTTCTCTCCGCTTTTACTGGCTGGTGTGAGTAAGCAAAAAAGTATGATTTTGTGAAATCATCCCCCTTCAGCTATTTAAATTTATTGGCCAACCTAGTGTATTTCATAGTACCAGAATACAAAAGTGACCACCCCCTTTCAATCTATCTTGCTGTTTTAAAAATAGTGACTCTTCACTAAAACTTAAGACAGGTAAAACTTATGTTACCTACTTTCACATCTAACTCCTCTAGAGCACACTGCAGTGTTTAGGATAAACCATTTTTTCATCTTAGGTTTAAGCATTTATTGCAAGACCAGCAGTTATTGGAGAGTCCACATTCTGCCTCTCTGTAGTCATCTTGGGATTAGTGCTTCTGTTTTCTCCTGGTGAGAGAAGGAGTGCAGTTACATTATTTCCTGGACACTGCTGATCACCAGAAAGCTTAACAACTGCTTTATAAGTGAGGCCTTGGAATCTGTGTTGTATTCTGATCCTGGTGAGAGTAGGAGCACAGTGCACTGATTCCTGACTCTTTCTGGTTGGAGAGTAAGTGTCTGTGCTTAAAGTACCTGATCGGTCTGGTTGCTATTAGAGGCATCTACCAGAAAAAGACTACAAGCCTGCAGACCCTTGCATCATCTGGGACAAAACTGTGGATCACCAAACAGGATGTGGCCTGCTTCTCTTCTTAGGACTGGTGCCAACATTTTGCTTCTGGTGAGAGAAGAAGCAAAGAAGTATTGTATCCCAACAGAGTGAAGCTGTGCTGAGCCCAGCTTTATTAGTAGCCATTTATGCGACTCCCCTCTTTTCATCATTCTTGACAAGCTAATTCTTTATTTTTCAGTAAGTACTGCTTGATTTCTTCCTAACTTCGGAATATCTGCCTAAATACTTCATCTTTAAATTTTCAGGGTCTACGTATTAGTTTCCCTTTAAGTTTTCAGGGTCTACGTATTAGTTTCCCTTAAAGTGTTTGGCAGTGCTCTGTACAGACTGACACCTCGAGTGACATTTTTCCTGTAAAAGGAATATAAGAAAACAGCTCCAGTACTTGGTAATATTGACCGTCCCTCCTGGTATGTCTAATGGTCAGTTCCCTGTGGTTTCTCCTTTTATCCTGGTGAACTTGGCATTCTGAGGCAGTGTAGCAACTGCCTCATGTACACATACAACCCTCTCCTCTTACCTCCCAACACTCAGACTTGTGAGAGATCCACTTACATATCCAAACTGGAAGCCATGCACTTTCAAGCCAAGACTGGAATAGCTGGTCAGGAGGAGAAGGTCAACCCCTGCACCACATCACATGCAACACATAGCCCTCCAGAACACCGACCATCACAGTTCTCACATAAAAAACACAAACCACACACCCACCTTCGTGGAGGCTCTCAACAGAAATCTACCCAACAGAGACATCCAAGCCAGAAACGCACTTGACCACCATAACACAGCACAAACAACAAGACACATAGCTCACCTACACAGTGTGCCCCTCAACCTAAGCCCCTAAGGCAAAACCGCTTGCCCAATACACTAATCATATTTTACTCAATGCCCCACTCACTAGGTTGAATAAGGAGAAGGTAACAGTCAGCTGTCTATCAGGTGCCAGAATCCAACACATAACACATGCACTCAGGTCACTCCACAAATACAAATATGACTCACTGTCCATGTGGATGTGAATGACCCGAGATGCACCTTCCTGGACTACATGAAAAGAGACATGGAGGAACTCTCGGATTATGTGGCCCAGGCAGGTATGATCCTATCCCTGAGCAGCATCCTACCATTGCCCAGTATGATACCTCAGTACAAGCAGAAAATGATTGACTTCAACAATTGGCCAAGTTTCTGGTGTCATTCTAAGGGGATCCAGTATCTGCTTGGGATGACTTGACTGACAGACCTCGAGGCATTGCCAGAGATGGCCTGTATCTGTCACCCATGGGTTTCCGGATACTGGCTAAGGCTCTTGTCAACCCTAAAGTGCCTTTTTTAGGCGATGTTTCAAAGACCAAATTGCCACCATAACAGCTATAAATAAATGCAATCTGAGGGTCATGCTGCTCAACACTAGAAGTCTAAATCTCAAGATGCACTTGTTCGAAGCACTCCTCAAAATGGAGAATGTTGACATTTGTGCTGTAACAGAGACCTGGTTTAAAGCAGCAGAAAGCACCCCTGCCAGGCTATACCTCATTCCACACCTTTCAGCCCCAGAACATGGACCGAAGCTCCAAATGGGGTGGTGTTTCCATATTCATAAAGGATATGCACACCTCCAGACTAGTAGCCCAGCATAACGCATCTGAGATACTTCAAGTACAACTAACATTGGGTAAGACGGCGATTCAGGTCATAGCCTGCTATAGGTCCCCAACCATGTCCCAAGACTCCCAACTCCACGTTCCTAAGCCCTGGAAACTATTAGGGTCAAACCCAACATTCTCATACTAGGTGACGTCAACTACTCCTCCATCAACTGGGAAAACTACTCATGCACCAATACACTGGCCCAACACTTCCTGGAATCCGTCAATTCCAATGCCCTGGACCAGCTCATTCTTACCCCGACTAGAGGAGGCAACATCCTTGACCTGGCTATTACTAACATGGACAACTACTGTTCTACACAAATAGTCAATTACTCCCTGGTTAGAGCTGATCACAAACTAATCACCATGGAAATCCACATCTCACCCACACCCCTTGTAAAGGTAACCACCATGAAAAACTTCTCCAAAGCTGACTTTGGGCTCGTAAAAACAGAGGTGGCTAACTTCACGGCACCCATGTCAATGGAAAATAGATGCATGACTGCCAAATCATACACCAATGCGCTGTACGAACACGTACGTAAATGCATGGAAATAGCCATACCCTACAGAACCAAGACGCTCTCCTCCAAAAAATGGAAGCCCTGCCATTGGTGGTCCCCTGCCATTAAACTCTACAACAGAAGGAAGAAACTGTGGCAGAAAAAGGTGAAGTCAGTCCGAAGACTGGAAAAACTCCTTTATTAGCCTCAACAAAAAGTTGAGATCCCTCATCAAAACCTCTAAAGCCAGCTATGAAGGCAGAATTGCAGCAGACACTAAACATCCACAAACCCTTCTATAGTTGTATCAAGAATCTCCACGTATCCAGGTTTGCTCTGAGTTACTGCACAATGGTACCTCCTATACTGAGCCAACAGATATCACCAACATACTGGCCAACAGATTCAGTGCCAACTTTACCTCTCTCTCTCTCCCCCCTAACGGACCAATCACAATACCGGAGGAATACCAGTCACTCAGCATTACTGCAGCATGGGTTAAAGCTGCATTGCCCAAGGTCAAGAATACAGCTTCCATGGGACCAGACAATATCGCTGGATGTGTTCTACATGAGCTACAAAGTGAACTGGCACCACAGCTGTGTGCCCTGTTCAAGCACAGCCTCACCTCAGGCTTTGTCCCTACCGAATAGCACACTGCTACCCTCTCCATAAAGGGGGAGCAACTACAGACCCTGGGAATTATCGCCCCATTAGCCTGACCAGTCTGATATGTAAGGCTATGGAGCGCATCATAGTGGACCTAATTAACAAGGATATAGGGAATCTCCAAACTCTAGATCCAAACGCAATTTGGTTTTGTGAAAGGTAGATCATGCCTGCCCAACCTGGTAGACTTCTTTGAATCAGTCACCAGAGCTGTGGATGAGGGCACTGCAGTTCATACAACCTACCTCGATCTGGCCAAGGCCTTTGATACCATTCCCCACTCAGGAAGTATTGATAAACTCACCAAACTAGGCATCAACCCCTATATTATTAGGTGGATTGGAAATTGACTCACAGATAGAACCCACAGTGTGAAAGTTGTGGACTCCAAGTCAGACTGCCAACCAGTCACGAGTGGAGTCCCACAGGGATTGGTCCTGGGTCCTCTCCTGTTTAGCATCTACTTCTCAGACGTCCAGGCCAACATGGAGGGACTCTGGCTGACCAAGTTTGCAGACGACTGCAAGCTGGGAGCCATTATTAACTGCCCAAGTGATGTAGACATCCTACAGAAAGGCCTCACTGAGACCAATGACTGGTGTCAAAACCATGGCCTTAAGCTTATAATGCCAAAAAATGTGTCAGCATCCCCTTTGGGAAAATTACCACATCGATGAGAGCCCACTCAACACTGAAGGTTTTATAAGAGATCTGGGGACACAGGTTGACAGCAACCTCTCCGAATACCACACTGCCACTGTGGTCAGAAAGTCTTTCTATGTGGCACATTTCATTACCAAGGGTTTTGCACCCAGGAAGAAAGAGGTCATCATCTCTCTCTACTCTTCCCTTATTAGGCCAATCGAGTATAATGCCCCATTTGGCATGTACCTCACTAGACACATGCAACAGCTGGAAAGGCCACAAAAGTACCTCATGAAGAGGATCCTAAGCCTTAAACACATGTCCTACATGGACAGACTCAAAAAAACTCCACCTATTCTCGGTCTCGTATCATCTACTTAAGAGGCGATCTCTGCTCGACTTACAAAGCCATGTCTGACCCAGCTCTGTTAGAAATGTTACATCTAAAGAAATCCAAATCCCTCCGCACCACATGCTCCAGAGACCTTAACCTCATTACCACAATCAACAGAACATGCTGGAGGGACAGGTTCATAACCCAGAGACTGCCCATGCGCTGGAATAGATTTCCCATACATGTCAAGCAGAACACTTCACTGGGCCTCTTCAAAGAAATCTTGGTGAGTGGATGGGAAACAGAAAATTCACCCCGGGGATCATTGCAGTGGCTCTACTTTATAGAGGCATTGGGAAATAATGTCAGTAGTGGCTCTACTTTATAGAGGCATTGGGAAATAATGTCAGGTGGCACGATGCCAGGGCACTTTTATGGGCTAGGCTTGTAAAGGCTCCAGGGCCATTAGCCTAGTACACATCTATGAACCTATGGTTACATGAATAATCATGTAAAATAATTATGCTTACTATAAGAATTGATAAGACTGCACTGTACTGTAATTAGCTGGAAATACTGTAATGAGACTGAGAACAAAAGTCTTTATCTGTTGATTACCCAAACTCATGCTGAACAGGTGACAGTCTCTCCTTTAAGGGACAAGTCTTATGTACTTTTCAGAATGAATTTTCCAAACACTGTAGTTCATTCAATAAGGCTTTATTAGATGTTGACAATATCCGAATATTAAAAAAACAAAAACAAATCTAAGGCTGAAACAAAGGAACACAGCAAAGGGATAGTGTAACACCACTTTAATTAACACTTTCGTCAGATGACTTCTTCGGAACCACGACAGTAAAAAAATAAATCACAATATATATCTACACTTTAACTGATAGCAATTAATTATTCAATTATGCTGTTTTAACTTACCTAAAAGCTATATAAAACAGAATTTAATTCAAAAATATTTAATATGTATATATGTAAAAATAATGAACAAGCTCATAAAATCACTGTCATTTTCTAATTTGTAATTTCCGATATTTTTCCCAGGGAAATGTATTTAATTCAGCTACTAACAAAACTGACATTCAGAATGGAGCAAAACAGAAAGCTTTTTTAGGCTCCGAGAAGGAACAGAGAGCTTCCAAACAACAAAAGATGACAAGAAAGAAAGCCGGACTGATGTCGGAATTATCTACGGACAACGATTAAGCAGTAGCAGGTCGAATAATGACATTTTAAAATTATATGTTATGCATATCAAAGTACTGAAGTTGGGGCCAAATTTTATTCCCAGCAAACAGGCAATGTTATTGACACCATTTTGGATTTTAAAAAAATTCACGAGAAAGTTAAATTGCAAGTACATTTTAAAAGATGTCAAGGAAATTAATTGTATGTTTTTTAAACCTTCCTGCTACAACCCTACACTAACACACACCATTCAAGTATTTGAAACTATTTGTGAAAAGGAATTGAGGGAGATGACGAATAGCAAAAATAAGTATTATCTAGATTTAGATATGAGAGTGGCTATGAAAGATTTGATGGACAACAATGACATCAGAAGAATGAAAAGTGACAAAGGGGGAATGTTAGTACTAATGAATCAAAGTGATTATATCAACAAAATGGAAGCCATGCTCAATAATGAATGGGAATATAGGAAAGTTGGTTTTAGTGACATAAGTGATGGTTTCAAATATGTTTCTAACTTTTAAACACAACACAACTGGTCAATGACCAGCAAAACAGAAAAAACAAAAAGTTTCCACCGAAACTATAAAGCCAATAACGGTTTAATGCTCAATAATCCACAAAAGTTCCATAAAAATATCCACGAACAACTAAGCGCTTTCGCCAAGGTTAAAAAACCATAGGCATCTTCAGAGTTGTTCGTTCACAATGCATTCTCCCCTTTTGTGCAACTTCCTTTACATTAATTAACTACACTACACTTTTGTTAATTAACCTATCATTCAATACAGTTAACAATCACTTAAAACACCATGAACTGATTTTTTGTGACTGCCTGATATATTAAAAGGCTTGTCAATTGTCAACTTTACCCCCACAATTAAAATACTTTAAAATATACTTGAAACTTAATTTTTTCACCAATACATATAATATATATAACCTTCACTAAGCATTCATGTCCAATGATGTATAAAATAATATTTGCATGTAAATATCAGTTATACTTTCATTACTTGATGGTACATCGCATTTGAAAAAAACATGTATATATATATATATATATATATATATATATATATATATATATATATATATACGAAAACGCTTAGTTGTTCGTGGATATTTTTATGGAACTTTTATGGCTTATTTAGCATTAAACTGTTATTGGCTTCATAGTTTCGGTGGAAACTTTTTGTTTTTTATGTTTCAAACTTTCTGTAGGACAATTTGATGTGTGGCAACTTAGATTCAGTTATGTACAATTTTTGTGATGTGGAACATCCGAAAGTGGGGGTGATATTTGGCATTCCTAAGATCCATAAAAGCCTAACAAACCCCCCCTTTAGGCCAATCATTTCTGCTCCTAAGTATGTTACTGATGGTATTTCCAGGATGGTTGATGCAGTGTTAAATCCGCTTGTTGTCAAAATGAATTCTTTTTAAAAGATTCTTGGGATTTCTTGAACAGTATTAGAGAGATCAATGAAGCCCAGATATTCGACCCAAATCAGCATATTATTTTTACTATCGATGTTGTTTCTTTGTATACATCTACACCTCATGACAAGGGCATTGATTGTGTTAGAGCATATTTACATCAATATTGTGATATGCACAACACAGCAGTTAATTTTTATTGTGATGCCTTAGAAGTGTTACTTGAAAACAATTTTTTTTTGTTTTCAATAAAAAATATTACAAACAAATAAAGGGGGTGGCTAAGGGTTCCCCAGTAGCCCCCACATTTGCTAATATAGTGATGGGGTGGTGGGAACATACTATTCTGGAACCTTTGAAATTTGAATTTAACATTATATACTATAAGAGATTTATAGAGGACTTGGTTTTTGTATTAAATGGGGGACATGAAGAAGTCAATTTGTTTTGTCACAAGTTAAATGAAGTTTGTTTTGGGAAACAAAGGAAGTTGTATTGATTTTCTGGATGTCACACTAACATGGAATGAGGCAAGTAGAAAGTTTCATAGTAAGATTTTTCGTAAAGACTTTTAAAAATAACTATGTGCATGCAACCAGTCAACATCCTAAATTTATGAGAAATAACATACCTATAGGGCAGTTCATCAGAGCAAGCAGGATGACTAGTGATGACCAACAATTGGTAGATGAATTTGAATACATCATACAGTTATTTTTAGATGGGGGATATCAAGAAGTTCTTTTGAGCAAAAGTAATTTTGACCAATGGAAGACTAAATATTCCCCCATTTTGATTAAGGGCTTAATGCCTAGTGTAAAAAAAGTCTTGCAACAAAGACGATCCTCTATGTTTTAGCACGAGTATGAATGTGGACAATGTGAGCATACGCCATATAATAGAACATAACTGGAAAGTTATTGAAGGTAATTATGACCTATCAGTAGCCATAGGGGGTAAACCCATGTGTATATATAGGAATGATTATAATTTTAAAAGATTATTTGTAAAAGGTAGGGATAAAAATGAAAATGTCCCCAACTCATCTACTAGTCATAAACCTAGGGGTATGTACAAGTGTTTTGACTGTACTATATGCAAGTATATCTTAGAGGGACCGTATATTCAATTACCCGTATTATGTGCAGGTATATCTTAGAGAGACCATATATTCAGTTACCACACATCCCTTATACTATAGGAGTTCCAGGCAATTTTTGCTGCAAAACAAAAGGGGTGGTTTATATCGCAGTATGCGACAAATGTCAAGCTTTCTATGTTGGAATGACTACCAGGAGTTTAAATGTAAGGATGAGAGCACACATACAACATGAAAAAGAAAGACAAAAATCAAGCACTTTATGAACATAGTTATGAATGTTTGGGTTTTAGAAAGTTTATTTTCCATTTTAGAACAATGTACCAAAGACATCTGGGAGGGGGGTTTAAAAATTATATGAAGCAAAGGGAAGCCAAATGGCAGATCAAGCTGCAGGCAGACCAGAGGTCTGGTATGAATGATGCCATTAATATCAACTGTTTTTTTAAAAGATCGGAAATTACAAATTAAAAAATGATAGTGATTTTATGAGCTTGCTCATTATTTTTACATATATACATATTAAATATTTTTGGATTAAATTCTGTTTTATATAGCTTTTAGACAAGTTAAAACAGCGTAATTCAATAATTGCTATCATTTAAAGTGTAGATATATATTGTGATTTATTTTTTTACTGTCATGCGGTTCTGAAGAAGTCATCTGACGAAAGTGTCAATTTAAGAGGAGTTAAGTTATCCCTTTGCTGTGTTCCTTGGTTTCAGCCTTGGATTTGGTGTTTTTGATTTTTTGGTTCTTATACACCAAGTGCCACGTTGCTGTTAATATCCGAATATTGTCTTCATTAACAGTGCTGATAAACAATATTCAAAGTTACTGCACATCCTATTCTAATGTCCTGAACAACATAAACTAAAATAATCGTCATTTGACCCGTCTTCTGTACTCAGGCTTGAGTGCCTGTATTGTATCTTAATCTTCTTTGTAGTGCCAAGTCGAACAAACTAACTAACATTAACTGAACTGCTATCTTGAACACAACATATTATATTGCTTCAGTCCAGTATTTTTTCTTATTTACTCCTCCTAATCTTGGTCTCAGCCTTTGTCTCGTATGTGCTTTATTTAACATTCCATTACGGAACTTTCCGTAGCTGGCAAGATTGTATCCTTCCCTTGAAAAAAGAACATTTTTTCATTTTAATAAACTGCCTCTCATGCTTGACCAGCAAGGTTATTTTTCTTTCTTCTTAACTGTCTTTTATGCATAAATGAAACACAATTTACTTTACCCTTTAGCTTGTCTAAAGCCTAACTACTACTTTAAAATGGAAGTCCCTAAACTAACACTTACATTAGTATTGCTGTAGCTTATTGATGGTAAGCTCACTCACTCAGAATATCATTAGCTTAAAAATGGTCAGCATATCATTAGCATGATAAGCTAATGATATATTGACCACTGAGTGAATGAGCAGCATCATTAGCAGGACTTCCAAAGTTTGACTATTGGCTGGGTTGCCTTCTGTGTGGAGTCTGCATGTCCTCCCGGTGTTCACACAAGTTTCCTCAAAGTGCTCCAGTTCCCACCCACATTCCAAAGAGATGCAGTAGGTGAACTGGACACTCTAAATTGGTTGCGCGCGCATGTGCGTCTTGTAAAAGAACTACCACATCACGGCTAGCCACCCAGTGGTGTAAACCCTGACTCTAGATGACTGTCACTGTTGAAGTGACACCCCGACCCCATGTGCAAAAATGGGAAAAAGGGGTTGTGGATGGATGATTTACTGAAAAAGTACAAAGTTTTGTATGTTGCTGCCAAGTTAAAAGTGGATGAGGGTTCTGAAAATCTTAGGATTTTTTCGGAGGAGAGGTAACTTCATCGAAGAATAACCTCTCAACCTGCATACATTGAAAACAGGAACAAAGTCCATTGAAAAGTATGTACATCCAGCCAAATTATGAACATCTAATTAGTATAAAAGCTGAATACCAGTAGGAATGTGAGATGCAACACAGGAACACAAGTTTAAAAAAAAAGTGTGACAAAATGAAGGAAAAAGCATATCATCAAAGAATGTCAATCTACAGACGTTACCAAACTGTATTGCAAAATTCTACCACTCAGGATCATATATTTTTGACCCAGAAAAAGAAAGCTGCTGTAAGTTGTATGTCCTCTTTCTTTAAATTATTGGTGTATGCTGGTCATTTAGTGTGGTTTTCTGTGTATCAGACAGCTTGAAAAATCACGTAATGAGGGAAATTCAGAAAATTGTGTGAATAGGTAAATCAAGACAGAAAAGAGAGACATACCTCCAAAATAGGTATATCGTGAGCTGGGATAAATCAAATCAGGCCTGAAAATAGGAACATTCCTCCAAAATAGGTACATCATGTACTGGGATAAATCAGGCCTGAAAACAAGGACATTCCTCCAAAATAGGCATGCTGTAAAAAGCTTGAAAAATGTGACAGGTCACGGGTCCAAATGATGATAAGAACCAAATGCATAAGAGACCAACCTGCCACACATCAATGTCTGCATACAAGACAAAAGTTGTTAATACACATTCAAAAGATAAAAAGTGAAACGTAACTGAAAAGCACGGATTACTTTATTACAAACAACACTGAGCGCTTTCACCCACCACAATGCAGGTTTCATCAGAGTAATTACATAATGAAGCAGCTTATCTTATATAATCATGTTTAACCTATAATATCCACTCAACAATAAATTGATTAATTAATAAGTGTAATTGCAACAATTCCATTTAAAGTCACCAACACAAGGATAAATAGCAGATGTACTGTGTGTAACATACCTTACTACATTAATAATTTAACCTTAAAAATCATATATACTGTTCTTTTTAAAAAAGTTTTGTGCAATGCTTTTATATATCTGTTAACAAAATAAATATTGTAACCTAACCAATGTAAAGTTACACCTATAATGACAACAGTTATATCCTTATAATAAAATAAAATAAAATAAATATGTATGTATATGGTGTTGTTTAAAATAAGTTAATATTAAAATGTGTTAAAAACATCAGTTTTGTTTGTGTTAATTTATGAATGTACTTAATAAATATGTTTAATAAGTTGTGCTTGTTTACGTATATATTTCATATAAAATTTATTAAATATTTAATTATATGTTGTGTGAATTTAATTTTAACTTACTAACAATAGATATGTGTTTGTTAATTCCTGGTTTACTACATGCATTCAATCTTAACTGCCATAAACATTCCTTCAACTCTAACAGTGCATTAACATCCCCTTCTTTTGTAGTGGTTTGAGGTAACCTATCTATAACAAAAAAGAGAATTTTTTTTAAAATCCGGGCAAGTTAAACTGTGTACAAATAATGAATTTGTTATTTTTTTTATTTTTAATGTCCCTATTATGTTCTGCTATTCTTTCTTTAAGTTTCCTAATTGTCTTTCCAATATAGAATGCCTGACATGACAGGCATATGGCTACATAAATGACTAATTTTGTATTACAATTTACATGCCCTGGGCACCTAATGGTACGATTGTGACCTTTAATTGTAACATAAGGTCCATCTCTAATAAATCTGCATGACCTACAAAAACCACATTTTTTCATCTGTGAGTCTCTAAATCTGGTCTCACTTTCAAAATAATCCTTAAGATTTTTACCCCTACTAAAGACTATTGTGGGGTTTAGACCTATTTCTTGTAGAATGTCACTTTGATTAATAAATACTTTGTCCCAAGCTTCAATAATTACGTCTTTTATTAAAGGTGCACTATTACTATATGGTAATATCATAGCATTTGATTTGTGATTAACATTACCTTGTTGTGTACTTCTATTTGACAAACCATATCTTAATATGGGTTGGTAATCAATTTCTCTCTTTTGTCACCGCATTCCTGATGTTTAGCATCAACTTGTTAGGATATCCTCTCTCAGTCAACATATCAATTAAATAGTTGATTTCATTTTCAAAAATGTTGTCTTCACTAATCATCCTAGAAAGTCTTACCATCTGCCCTTTAACCAGACAACGTTTCTGAAAGGCTGGGTGGCAACTTTTGTAATGCAGATATGAGTTTGAGAATGTTTTTTTCCTATAAATATTTGACTCTAGTTCGTTACCCTTTTTATATAATTTAACATCCAAATATTCACCACATTCTTTATTAATACTGTATGTAAAACTTCAGGAATGAGGTAGTGTTGTTGAGATATTCTATGAATTCTTTTATTTCGTCTTGACTACACTTCCAAAACAACAAGATATCGTCAAGGAATCTTAAGTATAAATCAATTTTAGACCAGTGTTTACATCCAAAAACATATTTCTTTTCCCACATAGCCAAAACTAGACTGGCATAAATGGGGGCACATCTTGCCCCCATAGCTACACCTGAACATTGTTTTTAATGCTCACCTCCATGTCTAAAAAAATTATTATCCAGTACCATCTCCATAATTTCTAGCATAGTTTTTTTGCTTAGAAAAACTTAAAGACTATAATAAAAGCAACTTAGATACAATTTATATAGTGACAATTGATGTTGTTAATTTATTTTCAGTCATTCCCCTAAATAAAGGCTTGCAGCTTTTTGAAGGAAGTCTGGAATGTTATAGTAAAATGCACACAGTTAAAAGGAAAACTATGCTAGAAATTATGGAGATGGTACTGGATAATAATTTTTTTAGACATGGAGGTGAGCATTATAAACAATGTTCAGGTGTAGCTATGGGGGCAAGATGTGTCCCCATTTATGCCAATCTAGTTTTGGCTATTTGGGAAAAGAAATATGTTTTTGGATGTAAACACTGGTCTAAAATTGATTTATACTTAAGATTCCTTGACGATATCTTGTTGTTTTGGAAGGGTAGTCAAGACGAAATAAAAGAATTCATAGAATATCTCAACAACACTACCTCATTCCTGACGTTTACATACAGTATTAATAAAGAATGTGGTGAATATTTGGATATTAAATTATATAAAAAGGGTAACGAACTAGAGTCAAATATTTATAGGAAAAAAACATTCTCAAACTCATATCTGCATTACAAAAGTTGCCACCCAGCCTTTCAGAAACGTCTGGTTAAAGGACAGATGGTAAGACTTTCTAGGATGATTAGTGAAGACAACATTTTTGAAAATGAAATCAACTATTTAATTGATATGTTGACTGAGAGAGGATATCCTAACAAGTTGATGCTAAACATCAGGAATGAGGTGACAAAAAAGAGAGAAATTGATTACCAACCCATATTAAAATATGGTTTGTCAAATAGAAGTACACAACAAGGTAATGTTAATCACAAATCAAATGCTATGATATTACCATATAGTAATAGTGCACCTTTAATAAAAGACATAATTATGAAGCTTGGGACAAAGTATTTATTAATCAAAGTGACATTCTACAAGAAATAGGTCTAAACCCCACAATAGTCTTTAGTAGGGGTAAAAATCTTAAGGATTATTTTGAAGGTGAGACCAGATTTAGAGACTCACAGATGAAAAAATGTGGTTTTTGTAGGTCATGCAGATTTATTAGAGATGGACCTTATGTTACAATTAAAGGTCACAATCGTACCATTAGGTGCCCAGGGCATGTAAATTGTAATACAAAATTAGTCATTTATGTAGCCATATGCCTGTCATGTCGGGCATTCTATATTTGGAAAGACAATTAGGTAACCTAAAGAAAGAATAGCAGAACATAATAGGGACATTAAAAATAAAAAATTAACAAATTCATTATTTGTACACAGTTTAACTTGCCCGGATTTTAAGAAATTTCTCTTTTTTGTTATAGATAGGTTACCTCAAACCACTACAAAAGAAGGGGATGTTAATGCACTGTTAGAGTTGAAGGAATGTTTATGGCAGTTAAGATTGAATGCATGTAGTAAACCAGGAATTAACGAACACATATCTATTGTTAGTAAGTTAAAATTAAATTCACACAACATATAATTAAATATTTAATAAATTTTATATGAAATATATACGTAAACAAGCACAACTTATTAAACATATTTATTAAGTACATTCATAAATTAACACAAACAAAACTGATGTTTTTTAACACATTTTAATATTAACTTATTTTAAACAACACTATATACATACATATTTATTTTATTTTATTATAAGGAAATAACTGTTGTCATTATAGGTGTAACTTTACATTGGTTAGGTTACATATTTATTTGTTAACAGACATATAAAAGCATTGCACAAAACTTTTTTAAAAAGAACAGTATATATGATTTTTAAGGTTAAATTATTAAAGTAGTAAGGTATGTTACACACAGTACATCTGCTATTTATCCTTGTGTTGGTGACTTTAAATGGAATTGTTGCAATTACACTTATTAATTAATCAATTTATTGTTGAGTGGATATTATAGGTATGATTTTTAAGGTTAAATTATTAAAGTAGTAAGGTATGTTACACACAGTACATCTGCTATTTATCCTTGTGTTGGTGACTTTAAATGGAATTGTTGCAATTACACTTATTAATCAATTTATTGTTGAGTGGATATTACAGGTTAAACATGATTATATAAGATAAGCTGCTTCATTATGTAATTACTCTGATGAAACCTGCATTGTGGAGGGTGAAAGCGCTCAGTGTTGTTTGTAATAAAGTAATCCGTGCTTTTCAGTTACGTTTCACATTTTATTTTTTACTAGTTTTTTTTTTTAGTTATTTTTCGACACATTCAAAAGAGCTGTCATGTGTAATAAGTGACAGCAATAGCTTTCTATCATAATGGCCATCATGGAATGCAAATGGCCTTATCAGTAAATTATATTACTAAATGTAGGGTGCAAACAGCAATGCTGCAGGAGACACATTTGAATAAATACAAACATGGGAATTTGACACAAAGGATTTCAGCAGACAAAGGAAAGAGGAGGTAATAATACTGATTGCTAGAGGGGCTCCATTAGTGATTCATAGGCAAGTACTAGGCTGTTGGCCCTAGGGCCTATATAAACCTTGCCAAAAGGTATCCTTGCTTTCGCCACCCAAGAAAATAATTTTCCTGTGCCACTGTCGAGCAGAGCCACAGAAGTGATCCCCGGGGTGAATTTCCTATCTCCCATCCAATCATCAAGATTTTTCTTGAGGAGTGCTAATGAGGAGCTTTGTTTGATATAGCTAGGTAGTTTGTTCCAGAGTATGGGAAGTCCCTGAGACAGGAATGTATCCCACCAGCATGTTCTGTTTATTGTGGTGACAAGGTTTAGCTCCCTAGAGCGTGCAGCTCAGAGGGATTGGGATTTCTTTAAGTGGAGCATGTCCAAAGGCTCTGGGTTTATCATAGCTTTGTGTGTTAGGCAGAGATCGCCTCTGAGTAGGTGACATGTGACGGAGTAAAGCTGCAGTTTCTTAAGACGGTCTGCGTAGGGCATCTGTTTGAGGCCGGTAATCCTCTTTGTGAGGTATTTCTGCGGCCTTTCCAGTTGTAGATGTCTTGTGATGTACATACCAAAAGGAGCGCTGTACTCTATAATGGGTCTAATGAGTGACAGGTAGAGGGGAAGAATAACCTCTTTTTCTGGATGAGAAACCTTTTGTGATGGTGTGCCACGTAAAAGGATTTCCTGACTACTGTGGCGATGTGATTATCAAAGGAAAGACTACTGTCCACCTGTGTCCCAAGGTCTCATCACACTTTTGGTGTTAAGTAGACTACTGCCTATGTAGTAGTTCATGGGTACAGAGTTTTTACCAAAAGGGATGACAATACATTTTTGGCATTGAGCTTGAGGCCATGGCTTTGACACTAGGCATCTGTCTCAGAGAGGCCCTTTTGTAGGATGTACACATCTTTTGGAGTTTTGATTATGGCTCCTAGTTTGCAGTCATCTGAGAACTTGGTTAGCCAAAGATCTTCTGTGTTAGCCTGTACTTCAGAGAAGTAGATACCAAACAGGAGATGACCCAGGACTGAACCATATGGTACTCCACTTGTCACTGGTCTGAAGTTGGATTTGGAGTCTGCTACTTTCACAGTGTGGGTTCTAGCAGTGAGCCAGTTGGCAACCCATCTTGTGGTTTACTCTTCTAGCATTGAGCAGCATTACCCTCAGATTTTGCTTGCTTGCACCTGTTACAGTGGTGAATTTTTCATTTTAACCCTGCCTAAAAAAGGCACTATATGGGTGGCTAGAGTCTTAGCCAGTATCCGGAATCCCAGGGGTGGAAGGTGCAGGCCATCTCTGGCAAAGCATCGTGGTTTGTCGATCATGTCATCCCAGGCAGACAGATACTGGATCCCCTTATAATGACACCAAAAACTTAAACAATTGTTGAAGCCAATAATTTTGTCCTTGTACTGTGGTATCATTCTGGGTGATGGCAGGATGCTACTCAGAGCTAGTTTCAAACCTGCCTGGGCTACAAGATCAGACAGCTCCTCCATGTCCCTTTTCATGTAGTCCAGGGAAGTATGTCTCAGGTCATTCACACCAACATGGACAATGAGAGACATATTTGTACTTGTTGTGGAGTGACCCGAGTTCATGCGTTATGTGGCAGATCCTGGCACCCGACAGGCAACTGACAGTAACCTTCTCCTTGTTTAGCCTGATGAATGGAACATCAGTGTGCCTGACTATAGAGTCACCTATGAGTGTTGGGTACGTTGTTATGCCTTATGGGCTGTGGTTGAGTGGCACACGAGTTTGTGGGCTGTGTCATTTGGGTTTTGTTGGGAGGGTGGCGGTTGCTTGCGTTTCTGCTTTGGAGGTCCCTGTTGCTTGGGCAGGTTTTTACCGAGAGCCTTCGTGAAAGTAGATGTGTGTTTTGCATTTCTGTGCATGTGTTTTGGTGGTGTAGGTTTTGAGGAACTAAGTGATGAGTGTGGTGTGGTGCAAATGTTTACCTTCTCCTCTTGACTGTCTAGTCCAGTCTTGGGTGAATTTTGCTTCCAGTTTGGTTATACAAGTGCATCTCTCACAGGCTGTAGTGTTGGGCGGTAGGAGGAGAGGGTTGTCTGTGTACAGGAGGCAATTGCTGCATTGCTCCAAGATGCCCAGATTCATCAAGTAGACAGGAGAAAACACTGGGAGCTGACCCTTAGACATGCCTGGATAGGTGCTTATTTGTTAAGTACTAGAAACGGTTTTCCTCTAGACAAGTGAGGAAAGTCGAGTGCTGTAGTAATTTGTAGCTTATTTAGTGCTTACAATGAATTATGAACTCAAACAGACTTGAGTGCTGAAACTAAAAAACTGGCTAGTTCTAAGAAACAAAATTAGAAGAGTTAAAAAGGAAGTTATGGTAGATTTGTAGCAGTAGGGGGCTACTGGCATGGGAGGAGGATCACGCGAGCATGCCTTTACATTAACAGAAATTATGTTATGGACTTTAAGAAAAAATTGTGAAAAAATAATCTGCATTCAGCAGAGATTATTTATGGCCACGATTGAAACTTGATTTGCAATAGAGGATTTATCAGGAAGACCTACATTGGAAAATGTAGCAAACGAGGATAGATTTATTAAGAAATTTATGAAAACATTTGGTATGGAAAATGTGAATTCAGCAATCAAGAACTTGGAATTTGCATATTATTCCTCAAGGTACTGGCCTATACCAGATAGAAATAATATCTCACATGAACATGTGCGTTTAATTGAAAGCTCTGACAAACAATCAATAACTACTTCAAATCATGCACCAATAAAAACTAAGATAAAATGGCACAGTAATGAAGTTGAAATCCCTCTCAACTACGCAACATGCCTAAACATAACAACTTCAAAACCCACCTATTCTCACACCTGTCCTAGAAATGGGAATGCCCTTCCCATGCTCCTACCTAAAGCACCGCCTTAAATTTTTTTCCTTTTATTTTTTTTTCCAAAATAAGACCTGCTGTGGTAGCGTTGTCGCCTCACAGTAAGACACTGTCTGGTTCGATGTTCAGCTAGAGCGTCTTCTGCGTGGAGACATGCGTGAATGGGCGTACCTTCGTTGAAGGTTGTGCGTTAGGCCTGGCAAGCCGGTACGTAAAAATCAACTGTCAATCATTAGTTGACCTGAGTTCCACTGTGGCGACCCCTAACCGGAAATGCAGAAAGACACAAACAAACATTTTTTTTCCAAAATAAATTGATAGACACATGACTACCTAATGAGCATTTTATTTGCCAGATTGGTTTATATGTGCATAATTTGATTTCCTGTTCTACTACTACTACTTAATGCTTCTGACTGAATATTGTCCATTACCAAATCTCTTTGTTCACTATTGATATTAATGTAATGTAATTTTCTTGTGGAGCTTTTCTCCCCGGGTCTCCACTGAAAACGGGCCGACATGGCCAAGTGGACTCTCCCAGTCAACAAATGCAATAAATAAATAAATAAACAAACGAGACACTGGTTAAACTACCTATTAAAACAGAGGAATTTAAGGAATGGGTAGTGGAAATTATTTGAGTTATTAGAGAAGATATAGGTTTCTTTAGAAGTGACAGTTAGTGAATGGGATAACATGAAAATGATTTGGGCAACAGAAAGTAGATGAAAAAAAAGGTTGTTGCCAAATGTAGGGAGCATATGACAAGAAAAATAACTACAGCTCCTATACAGATATTTTAGAAATGTATAAAAATTTGTATAAAATCAGAGGAATGTGGAAACCAAGAAAGGCACCAATGGAAATATTTATGAAGACTTAATTATGCCAAGTTGAGAGGAAGAGGAGGCTCAACAATTAATAGTTAAGAATAAGAGATAAAACAGTGGTGTACAAGATCTGCTCTGGTAGGGTTTTTAGTAGAGCTTAACACAAAGATAATTGTTAAAGGAATAATTATTAGGACATACAAAATATTGCATAACAACTATTAGAATCAAACAGACAAGGTTAGAAAGGACTGTGGGGGGAGACATAGGTAAAAAAAGCAATTTACAAAGGAACAATGGGAGAACATTAGTATGGCTCTGGTATGGCTCCCAAATATGCAACAAAAGTCCAGAAAATTTAGGATGTTTGTTGGAAGTGCATGCATAGGTATTTTTTATGCCTCAAGCAAACTTTGGAGAACTTTTCCTCAAGTAGCTAGCATATGCTGGAGGTGTGATGGGAAGGACAGAAGTAACTGGGGAACATACTTTTGAGGGTAACAAGTTGGCAGATTTTAAAAATTCCCGGTATAGTACTCCATCAGAAATTTGGAGGAGAAAATGGTTGTAACTAAAGAAATTATTCTTTTGAGCTGGGACACAGGATCTGAACTGCCTCTACATAATAAGGCCTTACTAAGTTTAATGCTGTTGGATAATTACTAGGAAATGAAACTCAAAAGCTAAACCTACTGTAAATGAAGTATTGAATGTTAAGAGAGAGATAAAAGAATTGAAGGTGGGAGCTTTAGAAAAGGGAAGGAACAAATTACATAGAAATGGAATTTGTGGGAACACCACATGTAGAATAACGTTCAGGAGAGGAAGGGATGAGGTTTAAGGGAAAGCAGGAATTGAACTTATATAACGGAGTGAATGACAGACGTTAGAAATAAAACATATGTAATACATAATGCATTTAAACAAAAATGCCAATGGATTTTTTTATTTTCTAATGGCATGTGTCTATGTCTTAAGTAATGATGTAATAAAGGTGGTTAAAACGGGCTAAGAAAAGCATTACCGAATATAATTATCATCACAAACAACAAAACGTTAAAACTTGGGGCATGCTCACACAGAATAACCTAGTTGTAACTGCAACAACGGAGCAATGATTCAAAGGTGATATCTAACTATACTAATTTTAACTTTTACATACATATTCCTAGACAGCACAAACTGAAAAATGGCTTATGAAGTCCTCCTGTTAATTATGCACAAACCATAAGCTGAAGGCTGAACTAGTAAAAAGAATTACCAGCAGTGATGAAACCCCTAACTGGCATCTTGTTCAAACTGAATGATATTATAACACAAAGTATAATGCAGTGAAAAACAAACTGAAATTGTTAGTGTAGGGTTGTCTGCCTGTATATCTTCCCCTACTATTTCTGAAAGGTCCTGTGGGATCTTCTACACCCATCTGCAATACCATCAACTCAGGAAGATGGGGCCTCAGTTTAACACCTCATACAAAAGGACAGCACACCCGCTGTGACAATACCCATTTAAGAACAAGTCTGCAACATTATGCACTGCAAGTATTGAGCTATTGGTCAGTTGGCTGACAGATGCTCAAGCGTTAACATGGTTTTGTTGCCATACACTTTGTAATAAAGTTACCGGTTTACTATAACCCAAGCTGAATTTTGTAGCACCACCTGACATTGTGTCAGAATCGGGATATTGTTGATACAGAAAAACAAAAATACATTTATAGCTTACAAAACCACTCCATGCTGCGTGATCAAAAATGCTCAAAGGTAGTTGCATTGATAAAAAAAAAAACAATATTACCTCACAAAGTCTTTTTTTACCATACTTAAAGCACTTTAAAATACCACATTTCTTCTCCCACCAGAGACATCTGACTTTTCAAAACCGATTTTTTTCTTTTTATTTTACTTAAACTATGTTGACTGGGTTAGTCCCACTAGGCCAATGGCCTTTTTTTCAGGGGAGATCAGATGTTGTATTCATACTTATTACGGGAAATTTGGCCAGGGGCCAAGGGAACTTCCCCTATTATTTTCAATAAGTGCTGTGGAATCTCTTAAATTCACCCAAGCTACCATCAAGCCAAGCAAATGGGGCCTCAGTTTAACATCTATTTTCTGGCCTGCCTTGAGAGGAGATTTATACAATTTCATACTGCCTCAAAATTACAAAAAGAAAAAACAGGTAAACACAATTTTGTTTTCAATGGACATTGAGGTCAAGACCACATATAGCTCTTTTGCATTTACAGATGGCCACATGAACCAGTAATTAAACTCAATACATACGTTGTGCCAAAAAGAAATAACACCGAAGATAGCGTGTTTTTACAGTATTTGGAAGCTTTTGTGAGACAATTATATGCACTAATAGAAAACTGCAGATTTAATGGATTAAAGATCAGCAAGTAAGCGACAAAACTTGGGCTGGTTGATTTTGAAAGTATCAGAAAAGGTACAGCTTGAATTTAATCCATCTTTAGAAACAGCAGTACAAACAGAGGTTGACAGGTATGCCCTCTGGCCAAGTGCAAGACATCTGGACAAAGCTAAAAAATTATGGGGAAGCCCCCCCCCCAAAAAAAAAAAATAAGGGCAATGTTTAAACACTGCTTTATAAACTTAGAAAACTGCTAAAGTAATAAGTTGTCAATTAACATGCATTTTTCAGAAGAACATGAAGTCTGAAACTACAATGTTTGTCGTAATTTAGTGCCTTCAATCTTCACCAATTTGCCCGAAAAAATGCAAATTTTATGAAGAACAGACCTAAAATACGAGGCAAAAATTGTTACAGCTGGTAAGCCCTCGAAACGGCTCGGAAATCTTCACATCTGCAAACTATTCATAAGACAGGCAACTAATGTACACAAAGAAACACGCAAGATGCAACTAATTCTGCAAGATACCTGCAAACAACTTCTAGCTCGGCAGCTGTTGCAGAGGAGCATCCGAGCTCCTGAACTACATTCTCTTCGTCCTCCTCCTCTTCCATCTCAGTATCGTCCAATGAAAAATCTCGTGGCAATAGTTTTTCTTTCCACAAAGCCCCAAATGACCCCACATGAAACACATTAGTGTTTATTCGCGATGACTCTTCAAAATCTGGAATATTAGGGTTAATCGGTTGAGCATTATTATGACTATTATTAGTACCACTCTGGTCTGCCATTCTACATCTCACATTAGTTTCACAGGAATTGTATTCCGAGTTCAGGCTGTCTAGAGTAACACCCACTTTGATCGCGTCAGGTAGTGTCTCACAGTGTCATTTCACTTTACATTTATTGTACATCCGGTGTTCCAGTCTCGTTTTAATTCCCAAAGTGAAGTACGCTTTGTTTTGGGGTTCCTAAACAAACAGTTAAACGCTTAATATATCCCAGCATCTTATTTTTTGTATTTGGCATTCAAAGCCCATTCTTTTCCTGGTAAAAACTCCATAAAATGCTACTGTTAGCGATGGATCATGAAAACTGTGCCTACTATGTTCTTATAATACACTGTAAGTAAGGCGGTATCGCCTTTTTATTTTGAAGTGTTCCTCATTTCTATGTGATTTAAATGAAAAAAAATGTTGAGTGAGCTGAATATACGTACAGAGTGAGCACAGGCAAACTATTTCTCCTAATGGCAGAACACAGATCTATTCTGACTACAGCAGCTGTACGCTGTTGTTATAATTATATCTTACGGTAAACGAAGAGTTAAGATGAACTAAGGAAAGAGTACTATGGTGAAAAATATAATGATCCAGTGTTTCGTTACAAACCAAGCCCGCAACGTAGCTAACCGTGCCTACAGGGGCGCCGTCATAGTCAATGAAACACGCCCACAACACTTGTCACAAAAATTGTATTACAAATAGGGTTGCCACCTTTTCAAATGCCCAAAGTGGGACATTTTTGGTACAAACATTGGATTTTGCAGGCGGAAATATACCCACGGCCAGTACAAAGGACAGAGCTTCATTTTTTTTTTGCCTAAATAAAAGCTTATTCTTGTAGTATTTTAATGGTTATTCTGTTTCTTATAACACTTGGGTGTTTCAGATACAGAATAACTGTTTTATGTAACTATTACATAAAATATAGGAAATAATTTTGTCCTAAAATCTCAGGACATTTGCCATTTTTACAACTTTTTTGCAGGACACAACTCTCCAAAGAGGGACTGTCCCTCGCAAAGTGGGACAGGTGGTAATCCTAATCTTATATGGACCAGATGATGAGGAGCTTTCCCAAAGCCCAAATGGAACTAGCTTGCTTCCATCCCCTAGCCACTTCCTGAGGGGTGCTTCACCCACCTCTGATCTCCTCCCCTCCCGTCCGACTCCTGGGAGTTTGGCACCCTGGGGTCAAAGCTTACCTAAGGAGAGGCCGTCTGTGTTGGCTAATGCCCTCACTCCCACGCTGCCTTGGTCCGTAGCTATCTCAACCCCCTTGCTCTCGGGGTTGGCTTTGCCTCACACCTGAGAGATCCCCTAGAGGCCACTGGGGGGGGGTTCCAGTCTGGGATTTTTGACCGTAACCTTCCCTTGGGGCCCTCTGCCCTGGAGGGTATGTCGGTACTGTGCCGGGGTCTCCCCTCTTGTCACCGTCAGCTGCAGCCATTGGGAAGGAGGGTGGGGCTTTGTCCAGGCCATCTGCCTTCTGGGCAATAGAGAGGACCATCTCTGGTTAGTCGGCAGCCTCCCTCAGCTCTGGGCCCAACCCTGCCTAGTTCTGTTTTGGGTGGTGAGCTTGCATCATTGGTTCGGGGTCAGCCCCCCCCCCCCGGATTGCCTTCATAAAGGCATTACTTCCGTAGAGGTACCCTCCTTCTCCGAGTCCTTAGCAGAGCCCGTGGTGGAGGAGCATTCTCAGAAGAGGACATGCAAGAAGAGGCACCTAGACTCCCCTTGAGCGCCACTCATGGAAGACACAGATTTTGAGGAAGGGGATGGGTTGCCTAGACTACTGTCTGAGGACATGTCCTTTGGTAACATACTTGAGATCCTGAAAGACCGGGGTGGTCAGTCTTCCCCCACTCCATCCTCCGAGGAATCTGTGTTCGTGAAGGCATTTGGGGTGGGCCCATCTTCCTTCTGGGTGTCTCCCCCTGTGGATGAGTTAGTCCAGCTTATTGTCATCAGGTTGTGGAAGGAGCTGGACACAGTCAAGCCAGTCTCCAAGAGGTCGGATAAGTTTCTCAGTCCCCCCAAGACAAGCCATTGTGGAATAAAGGTGTCCCTGTAGTTGCTATTGTGGTTGCCACAGCCATCAAGAAAGAGCTTGCTGAACAGAGCTCTATGGTCCATCCCCCTTATGGGAGTCTAGGGCTATTGACCGTTTTGAGAAGCACGTGTATGCCTCATATATATTTGGACTGAGGAATACAAATTACATGGCACACTTTATGGGGCTGCAAAGGGATTTGTTTTCGGAACTTTCCTCTTCCCTCTCAGAGTTGCTGCCTCTAGAGAGCCTTAAGTTGGTTTCTCCAAAGCTCTCCACACTCATTTCCCTAGCTAATGCCTCGATGAGGTTGATACTGAATGCAGTCGAGTCCACCTCATGATCGGCGGGCGGAGGTGTCACAATTAGGCGTCATGCCTGGCTTTGCCTTTGTGGGTTTGCTGACAACTTTAAGACATCCTTTACCAGTGCCCCATTCCATGGATCTGCTGTCTTTGGTCCCTCGGTAAAGGAAACTTTGACCAGCAGTGAGCAGGAGAGAAAGACCTTGTCCGCAATGGGGAATCAAGTTTTCTACTCCCCAGCGTTCGTTCTCTAAGACTCAGAGGGGTAGTAAAACGTTATGGTTCTGCAGGATGTAGTCTTCCTTCCAGGATGCTCCTCAGGAATCCTCTTCTTACAACTAGGGAAAGGGATTTGATGACAGACGCCACCTCAGAGGCAGAGGGGGTCCGCAGAATCAGGGCTTCTGAGAATCCTTCTCAGAATAGCCCCCACAGTGCTCCTAAAGTGCTGCCCGACTGCCCTGGAGGCAGTCGGGGGTTGTATCTAATTGCACCACCTGGCTTGGGCTGCTATTACCTCAAACCTGTGGGTGCTAAACATTATGTCCAGGGGATACTTTATACCCTTCAGTCACCCCCCCTCCAATCCAAAAGTCACTCCTGGACGTCCCACCCTGGCAAAGGGAGTTAGCTTTCAAAGAGGTGCAAGACCTCCTTCAAGAAAGGGACATCCAGAAGGTCCCAACATGACAACAAGGAACCGGTACTTACTCTTGTTTCTTTTTAGTGCCCAAAAAAACAGGGGACCTGCATCCCATTCTAGACCTCATCAAGTTGAATTTATCTGTCAAGAAGTTGATGTTCCAGATGGTCACTGTTCGGTCCATCCTTGCGCTTCTGTGCAAGGATGATTGGATGTGTTTGATAGATCACATAAAAATAGACAAGCATTCCAGGAGATTTCTGTGCTTCTGACTGGGGGCCAATCATTATCAATTCAGAGCCCTGCCCTTCGGTCTCACCTCGGCCACCCAGGTGTTCAGCAAATGTACGGTAGTGGTAGCAGCCCATCTCCAGCTGCAGGGTTTTCAGGTCTTTCCGTACTTAGACAATTGGCTCTTCATTTCTCTCACAAAGCATCTTCTTTCCATAGCCACAAGCTTTGCTATAAGCATATTTCATGATCTGGGCATTACCGTCAACCATTCCAAATCACACCTTCCTCCATGTCAGAAGCTGGAATTCATTGAAGTGCTTCTAGACATGGTATGGGAGACTGCAGCTCTTTCCCAGCCCAGGGTAGACATGATCCGGGAGCAAGTTCTCCTCCTACTGGATCGTGACAATGTCCCTGCCATCTCATTCTTCATGTCCTTGGTTAGATGGTGGTGGCTATTCAGCTGGTTCCTCTCACCAGGTATCACACGTGAGTGCTTCAATGGATTCTAGCGGTACAGTGGTCAGCTCATCTTCACCCAGTGTCCAAGACAATCCAATTATCTCCAGTTTACAGGCGTCACTTGAGTTGGTGGCTCCTGTCTGAGGATCTTCTGCTAGGGAGACCCTTTTGCCTACCACAACCCCAAGTCACAATGACCACGGACACCCCCCTGTTGGGGTGTGGTGGGGCATTTTCAGAGAAGGATGGTCCAAGGCACATGGTCCCCCTCGGAGACCAAGATGGACATCAACGTCCTCGAGATGAGAGCAGTCCTACTAACATTGCAAGCATTCCAGAACCTTCTTCCTCTCAGGACTGTAGCAATTCAGACAGACAACATGGTGGTAGTCTGGTACATCAACAAGCAAGGGGGGACACGATCTTACCCACCGTGCAGAGAGGCCATGAGAGTGTGGGAATGGGCGGTGGCTTTGGGCGCTTTCGTCTTGCAACACATATCCCCGGTGATTCCATTGTGCTAGCAGACAAACTCAGCAAGTCCATCCTGAGTTTGGCCCCTGAAGCAGTCAGTGGCAAGCTGGATATTCGACTGAAGGGGATCTCCATGCTGCAATCTGTTTGCATCTCCAGCCAATCACAAATTCAGCAGATACTTTGCCTTGATTCCTCCCCCAGGGGAGTCACCTGGGGATACTGTAATTCACGATTGGCTGCCGGAACTCCTCTATGCCTATCCCCCAATGCCCCTCATTCCCAAAGTTCAACAGAAAGCCCATTGCTTGAAGGCTCACCTCATCCTCATAGCCTCCTTCTTACCTAGTCAAACATGGTTCTCCCCCCTCTGGTCTCATCTGATATGTCCACATTGGATATTGGATCCAGTTAAGGATCTCATCTCCCATCTATGGGGACTTCCCCCGCCTGACCTGACATCCCTGAGGCTGACAGCATGATAGCTCAAGTTCCAGTGATTGTCAGTTTATTTAAATTACCTTCCCCGGTGAAGGATATTATTTTGACATCTCAGAAGCCTTCCACTAAAAAGGTTTATTCCAGCAAATGGAAGAGGTTCTCCCTTTGAACTCATCAGATGGACATTGATCCCTTTTCTGCCCTGGTTCTGGACATTCTGTCATTCATTTCTTCTCTGTTCCAACAAGGAGAAGCCTCTTGACAATTAAGCTACAATTGGCAGCTATTTCCAACTTCTATCTAAGCGATAGTCCCATGTTTTCTTCTAGGCTCTGCAAGGCCGTTCTTAAGGGGGTGTTCTTGCTTAGGCCTCCCCTCAAAAATCTGTCTCCTCCCTGGGATCTTACCTTGGTGCTGCAGTCCCTGACTCAACCTCCTTTCAAACCTGCTGCAACGTGTGATATTAAGTTACTGTATTGGAAGACAGCCTTTATGGTGGCCATTACCTCCGCCAAGAGGGTTTCTGAATTGCAAGCTCTTTGCATAAAGCCACCCTTCATGATTTTTCACAAGGATAGGGTCTCTCTTAGAACCAGTCCTTCAGTCATTCCAAAAGTAGCGTCAGAAACCAGCCTAAATCAGTCTATCCAGCTCCCTGTCTTTTTTTCCCAACTTTTCAAACAAAGGGGAGTATCAGCTACATTGTCTAGATGTCCATAGGCAGTTATGTGTCTATTTAAAGAGGACTGAGAATTGTCAAAAGTCGGATCAGCTTTTTGTAGCCTTCTCCCAGGCCTGGAGAGACAGGGCCATTTCCAAACTGTTGATTTCTCGTTGGATAGCTTCTTGTATAGTTCACATTTATGAGAGCAATCAACGAGGATACAGTGGCAGTAATGTAATACCAATATTAATTGAAAGGGTCAGAGATGGAGTGCCACCAAATAAAAAAATAAACGTAAATGTAAGGAAATAAGACAGACTGCATGCAATTGAAAAAATGAAACGGAAGGTAGCTGCATCCATAGGTCTCAACAAATCAGGGACAAATCTGAAAAAGAATCTGAGACAATCAGGGACACTTATCAAACATTGGTACTAGTAACTTGAGACATTGACAGAATAAGAAAATAGTCTATAATTCTAATGACTGTCATTATTTAGTACTTGTAATTCACCATCTTTTCTCCAAAACTCAACAGTTTTAGGAGGAATTAAAGGGGCACTATATCGTTCCTAAACTCAGTATCTTGCCTCGGACCGAAGCTGACATTGCCACCCACATAGGTAATCATCTTCCTCTTTGTGACGTTCTGCACTCCCACCCACTCCATAACTTTCCTTCTATTGTGTAAAGCTTTATTCCAGTCCTGTTTTTGTTCCCTGTTGAATAAGATGCCAGTATTTGTGTTCCCTTGTTTCACACAGTGTGAACGCAACTGTAATTTGCACCCCGGTCAATGTCATTAACGAATGATTTAAATAAAACAATCACTTGTGCATGGTGACCTGACTATCAGGTGGTAATTGACAGTTTTTTTAATGTGGGTGATGAAAGGGCAGCAGAAAAAAGTATAAGAGTTACCGATTGTACGGAACCGGCAAACAACTCAGATTAGTTACTGTAAAGCAATCAGGAAGTGGACTTATTAAATCAGTAAGGTGGGTGATGGAAGAGCAGCAGGCAGCAGCAAAAGCATAAGCCTTACAGATTTTACGCAGGTCGTATGTATTATTTATGTAGTCAGCCAGCACATTTTTAGATAAGTAATGTGGGTGATGTAAGGGCAACAGCAAAAGCATAACCGTTACCGATCGCGTACGGAACCGGCAAATAGATCGCATTACTTACTGTAGGGCATTCACAAAGTGCATTTTTATCACAGGCAATAACTAGTAGTAGGCATTTGTCTGACTGACTCCATTAATTTCAACAGAGTTACAGCTAACCAACTCATTCCTTTTGATCTTTGTGAATATTTGTCAGTTTCTGTTCCGTTCACATGTAGTGGTTCCATTCTTCCAATTTTTGAACATATGCCTGTCAACTGTCCAGATTTTTAAAAAATGTCCATTTGACTCCTGTTTTTGCCCTGTTCCTCAGAAATTTTTTTTTTTTCTGGCAATTCTCCATGTATTGCAGTAACTAATTAATGGCATGCAGCTGAGTTTCAGATGCATGCTAATGCACAATACCTGTTATTCAAGCAAGTTTCTAGGTTTATAAGAACAATTATTAAAATCCATCACATACTTTTTAGATCATTGTTCAACAGCTTTGTCCAGATTTCTTGTTCTAAGAGTTTGAAAGAAGTCCAGTGTTGCCATGCCATGGATCATTCTTTTATTAGTTTTACAACTCACAGCTGATAAATAGTACTGATAAGCAAGAGGAAGACAATGGACAGATGCATTTATCGGGGCTTTTTTGTTGGTTTATTTGCGGTTGTGTAGTACTTAATTGTGGAAGTTTTATTTATTGGCATTTGCTTAACAGAAATGCCGCGGTGGTATAGTGGTAGCGTTGTTGCCTCACAGCAAGAGGTTCTTCTGTTCGATTCTCGGCTGGAGTGCCTTCTGTGTGAAGTCTGCATGTCCTCCCCGCGGTCGAGTGGCCTCCGAAAGACATGTGTGAATGGGCATGTCTTCGCTGAAGGTTGGGCGTTGGGCTGACAACTCAGCACCATAAAAATCTACTGCCAATCATTAGCAGACCGGAGTTCCGCTGTGGCGACCCCTAACCGGGAAAAGCCGAAAAGACAAACCACAACAACATTTGCTTAACAGGAATATCCTACTGGTTGGAACACATTTTCAGCTGAAGACCGGGGAGAAAAGTTCCAAAGCGTTAAAAAAACTTTTTTTATAAGCATAATAATACAAAACTAAATACAGTTTACATAATTATACCAAATTAGAGATGACATGAAAATATTGGTTAAAAATGGATACAAGCTTTATGACAATCATTTAATACTTGGAAAAATTTTAGCAAGTTTGTACAGAAATTCAAGGTAAGTTAGTATAATTCAAATAAGAATTGCAATATGAAGTGACAGAAAAGCAGGCTTATGGTATATTTGGAGAGAAAGCTTGGGGAGAGAAATTGATAGACTCTGTCATTGTTCATGCTGTGAATGACCTGAAATGTACCTCCCTGGACTACATGAAAAGAGACATGGAAGAGATCTCTGATCATGTAGCCCAGGCTAGTATGACCCTGACCCTGAGTAGCATCCTGCCCTCACCAAGAATGATACCTCAGTATAAAGAAAAAAAGATCAATTTCAACAATTGGCTAAGCTTCTGCTGTCATTCAAAGGGGATCCAGTGTCTGTCAGCCTGGGACGACATGCTCGGCAAGCCGAGTTGCTTCGCAAGAGACGGCTTGCACCTGTCACCCCTAGGCTTTCGAATACTGGCCAAGGCTCTTGCTGCCCCCATAGTGCCTTTTTTAGGCAAGGCTCAAAAGTCAAACCCACCTCCGTAAACAGCACAATTAACAAAAAAACTGAGGGTTAGGCTACTCAGTGCCAGGAGTTTAAATCTCAAAATGTACGCGCTCGAAGCACTCCTCAGTATGGAGAACGTCAACATCTGTACAGTAACTGAAACCTGGTTCAAGGCTCCAGAGAGCACCCCAGCACTACCGGGCTACAACTCATACCACACATTTCAGCCACAGAACATGGACCAAAACACAAAAGGAGGGGGTGTATCCATATTCATCAAGGATACCTACACCTCCAGGTTAGTGGCGCAGCATGATACCTCTGAGATCATCCATGTGCAACTAACATCGGTCAAATCTGCAATGCAAGTTGTGGCCTGCTACAGATCACCCTCCATGACCCAGGACCACCACTCCACCTTTCTGGAGACACTGGAAAACATGAAGGTCCTACCAAACACCAGGAAAGTAAATAATGTGGGAAGAAATAGCCAGGGAATTGTTATGGCTTCGCTTGTATAGGCCCTAGGGCTGATAGCCTAGTACCAACCTATGAACCTATGATATTGGGCAATTTCAATTACCCTACCATTCAGTGGGAAAACTACTCAAGTACAAATTCCCAGGCCCAGCGCTTCCTGGAATTCATCAACTCAAACACCCTGGATCAGCTGGTAAACTCCCCTACCAGAGGTGAAAACATATTGGACCTGGTCCATCACCAACATGGGCGACAGGTGTTCCACACTGGAGGTCTACCCGTCACTGGTTAGATCAGACCATAAACTAATCACTCTGGATGTCCACACCCCACCACCACCCCCAACTAAGGAAACCACAGTAAAAAACATTTCTAAAGCAAACTTCACCTTATTTAAGACAGAGGTGGTAAGTTTCACAGCCCCCACCCTAAAGGATAACGCTGCCCAAGATGCAGAAACATTTACAAATGCACTCTATGAGCACCTACAAGGATGCATGGATCGTGCCATCCCTAGCAAAACCAAGACTCACTCCTCTAAGAGAAGGAAACCAGTTTGGTGGACCCCTGCAATAAACAGGCTATACAATAGAAGGAGGAAACTAGTTCAGAAAAAAAACAAATCCCAAGAAGGAAAGACATCCCTGATCAGTATCACTAAGAAACTGAGGTCCCTCATGAAATCATCCAAGGCTAACTTCAAAAGAAAAATAGCCAAGGATTCAAAAGATAACCACAAAGCCTTCTTTAGCTATGTTAAGAATTTAAGTGGCAACTCACAGATATGCACTGAACTAGTGCAAAATAGCATAAAATATACTGAACCTACTGATATTGCCAACATCCTGGCAGACAGATTCAGTGCAAACTTCACCCCCCTCTCACCTCCAAAAGGGCCCACAACAATACCGGAAAAGTGTAGTGTCCCGAAAATCACAGACACACAGGTGAAAACAGCCCTTTCAAAAGCCAAAAACACAGCATCAATGGGACCAGATGGTGTCCCAGGCTGCATCTTGCACGAACTACAGAACGAACTAACCCCCCACCTAAACACACTGTTCAACCTCAGCCTCTCCACAGGCTACGTGCCCATAGAATGGTGCACAGCAACGGTTATTCCTCTCCACAAAGGAGGGGCCACAACTGACCCTGGTAACTATCGCCCCATAAGCCTGACTAGGCTGGTCTACAAGGCTATGGAACGCATCATCATGGAACTCATTAACAAAGACATTGGGAACCTCCAAACACTTGACCCGACCCAGTTCGGCTTTGTTAAGGGCAGATCATACCTACAAAACCTGGTTGACTTCTTCGAGACAGTCACCAAGGCCATAGATGAAGGAAAGGTGGTTCACACAGCCTACCTTGACCTCACCAAGGCTTTCGACACCATTCCCCACTCGGGTATTACCCCTACGTCATGGATGGGTTGCCAGCTGGCTTACAGACAGAACTTACACGGTAAGAATAGCGGGCTCCAGGTCCGACTCTAAAACAGTCACAAGTGGTGTCCCACAAGGCTCGGTCCAGGGACCCCTACTGTTCAGCATATACTTCTCAGAAGTACAGGCAAACACAGGAGGACTATGGCTAACCAAGTTCGCCGATGGCTGCAAACTGGGAGCCATAATTGACTCTCCGGCTGACATGGACGTCCTCCAAAAGGGCCTTACTGAGACGGACACCTAGTGTCAAATTCATGGCCTCAAGCTAAATGCCAAAAAATGCATAGTCATCCCATTTAGAAAAAACATCCACGAATTACCACATAGGTGGCAGCCCCCTTAATACAAAAGAGGTAATAAGAAATCTGGGGACCCAGGTAGATAGTAATCTCTCCTTTGACAATCATATTGCAAAGTAGTTAGGAAATTCTTCTATGTGGCCCATCTAATTACTAAAGGGTTCACATCTAGAAATAAAGAGGTTATAGTGTCCTTCTACTCATCACTCATTAGACCCATCATAGAGTACAATGCCCCATTTGGGATGTACCTCACAAGACACTTCCAACAGCTGGAAAGACCACAAAAGTACCTCACCAAGAGGATTACTGGTCTCAAACATATGTCCTATGCAGCCCGACTGAAAAAACTCCGGCTGTACTCAGTGGCATATCGCTTACTCAGAGGTGATCCCTGCCTGACTTACAAAGCCATGTCCAACTCAAAATTGATGGACATGCTCCACCTAAAGAAATCCAAGTCACTGCGAGCCACGCGCTCTAGTGAGCTAAACCTCGCCACAACAATAAATAGAAAATGATGGAGGGATAAATTCCTGTCACAGAGACTCCCCATGCTTTGGAAAAAAATTCCAAATTACATCAGGCAGAGCCCCTCACTAACACTCTTCAAGAGAAACCTTGACAAGTGGATGGGTAACAGAAAATACACCCCTGGGGTCACTTCATTGGCTCTGCTTGACAGAGGATCAGTTAATTAATCAATAGGGTGGCGAAAGCCAACATAATCTGGCTAGGCTTATAAATGCCCGTCGGGCAGATAGCCTAGTACCTACCTATGAACCTATAAGGAAATGAGTGAATAAGGGAAAGTAAAGAGATGTAAGGTATGAATTGGCATTTCTCCACATTCAGAGATATAGTTTATTCTGGTGTTGAGTTTGAACAGAGCCAGGTTTTGGCTAGGTAGCCTTTCATAATGGTTTTGAAGGATGGGAGTGAGGGTATTGACCTTATGGATAGAGCTAAGGAGTTTCAGGCTTTAGCAACATGGTGTAAATACAGACAATGCCCAGCAGATTTGATAGGTTTGCGGACAGACAGGGGTTTTTGGTCATCAGTTCATAATGACCGACTAGGAACATAGTTGTGTAAAATGTTAGTTATTGCAGAACAAGGAGATAGATTCTGGATAATTTTATAAGTGGTAAGAAGCTGTGTATATGCTAGTTGATGAGGAAGGTCTGATCAATTTAGGCTTTTGAGTGCTATTCATTGCTGTTTTCTGAAAGGGTATTTGCTGCAAATGTAGCTACTTTGTTATAACATTTCTCAAGTTTTGATTTTTGTGATGCCTGAAGGTTAGTAACAATGGGAGCACCATAAAGAACTTTGGAGAGGAGATAAATAGTGGCAGGTGTAGCTTTATTTGTGTTGCTGAGAAAGATTTTGGCTCTATAAAGCATCTCTACTTTTTGATGATGTTTTCTTATGCAACTTTGTATATGCATGTCAAATTTATGGTCATCATCCACTATCATTCTTAATAATTTACTATGAAAAGTGACCTCAGTGGTTGTATTATCAAAAGAAGGAACTTTACAATTTGTTTTTTCATGGGAGAGGGATTTGAGTAAAAAAGTAGCTTCTCCTTTTTAGGGATGAGCATGAGTTGTGGGTTACACAGTCATGTTTCTGCTGCTGTTAAAGCTTCCCGAGTAATTTCTTTGAGGTGGGCCACATTGTCAGATGTCCAAATAAGTATGGAGTCATCTGTATACTGTATTAGGAATGCCTGTTGTGTGGATGTGTGGCGGGTGTTGGTGGCAGTGTTAAAGAACAGGGGACCAAGGATAGAGCCTTGTGGTACACAGGTGGTGACTGTGAAGTATGGAGAGAGGGAGGAGTGACATTTTAATGACCGATACCTATTAGACAGGTAGTTTTTTAATTGTAGAAAGGTGGGCTGAGAGAGATCTAATGAGGACATTTTAAGTAGAAGTTTACTGTGGCAAACTGTGTTGAAGGCTTTAGACAAGTCTATGAATAAGGACAAGACTACTTTGCCATTATCTCTAGTTTTACTGAAAGTAAATTGTAATTTGTTTTTAATGAAATAAAGTGACTTACTATTAAACTTGACCTCATGATCTTCAACCTTGTCCTTTTTGCTCAGGTTTTCAGAAGCATTTTTGTTTTGTTCAGTTTGTGTATTGGTTAGAAGTGCAGTGTTAGTGCTATGTGAAGGGTGGAAGTCATGTGCAGGAAATAATTGCTTATCTCTAACTCTTCCCAATCCTTTCTAACCTTCCCTGATTCTTATAGTCATCATGCAATATTTTATATGTTATACTAATTATTCCTTTTTTTAATGGCAGTTTCTGTTCTAGATTCTACTAAAAACTCTACCAGTGCTGGTATTTCAGTTAGGACCCCCCTATTTCTTTCTCTTTGCCTATACTCTGATATCAACTTGATAGAAAAGGCAATCTGTAACCTGCAGTCCAAGTAAATTCATGGCCTCTTCCCATCCTATTACCGTTCCCTCTCTAGTTACTTGCTCCCAGTACCTTGGTTCCTTTGCCAGTTTACTCCAATAAATGCCACTCCCTCTTGCCTGTTGTCTACATCCCATTGTTTTATAGCATGTGGTCACTAAATCTGTCCCCATATATTGCAGGAGCTCTGCCACAAACCCCTACATCTACAAGCTTACTGAGACTTTTTGTCATTGTTTCATGAAAGCGTATTTAGCATGAATAACCTTGCTGCGTATTAACTTTAATCAGTTAAATACATGCCTGCTCTGATTGAAAGGCTCTATGAAATAGTAGAACCCCTTATTAAGTTGGCCACTGTCTCCTTTAGCTTGATCAGTAGACTATACTGCTTATGCCAGGTATTTAGTCTCAGGAAATGACAGAAAACCTGTTTTACTTGCATCTCTTTGTTAATTGCTTTATTCTGGCTATAAAGTGGCTTCTAAATTGACCTATAAATTGACCTCAAGGTGGGAAGCTTCTCCTAAATAACCACAACACTGATCTCTATAACAATTTTCTTCTATTCCAACCCAAAGTCCTCAATGCTAACTGATACAGCCTAAAACTAATACAAATACCCAAATTACTTAAAAACTCCTAAAACAGCTAGATGTTCTTTCATGGCCTTAAACTTGTGTAGCCACATTCACCCCAACCCAGGCCTCATTCCTACTACGCAGACAAACAAACTAAAACTTATCACTCTTAATATCAGGAACATGTGCAATAAATTGACACTCTTTCACGCCCGATTAATACACTCTAACCCAGACATCCTTGCTGTCACAGAGACTTGGCTAAAACCAAAAATAAAAGATACTGAAATGTTACAACATTATCAGAGTAGGCAGAGCACATAAAGAAGGTGGCAGAATAGCCCTAATTTTCCTTAATTGATCTAAGAACATCTGCTTAGATCCATCCTGGACAAAACATTTCCATTCTAGAAAATATTCTAGCCTGGATAACTGAAACAGTACAGAACAAAACCAATATCCTAGCGGATGTTAACAGTGACTGATGGACATTAACCTCACACCACCCAACAAATAGTATACCACCCACAATTACCTCCATACCATCATGCACGCCAAAACTTTACTAAAAGCGCACCTAAAAACATGCTAGCTATGCCCTTGCAACTCCCACTCTAATATCACCCACCCCATCCAACCACTACCTTTCTTTCCACTCCACTAACTACCTTGATTATAGCAAGCTCAGATGCTCATAAGCCTAGTACTTATTATACAGCAGGAACTTCTTACTGTAATATTTGTTAATGTCTGCTATGTACTTCACAGATAAAGATTCTAGTTGTCTACTGATGTACTATGTTCTTCATCTGTAAATATGTTGTAAGTAATTGCTATGTTAAATTGTTAATCACTATGTAATCCAATGTAACTACTGTCTGTTTATTTTAACTGTGGAGCTTTTCTCCCCGGACCTCCGCTGAAAATGGACCTACGTCCAGTCTGACACTCCCGGTTAACAAATGTAAATAAAATAAAATAAAATAAATAAACCTCTGTGGCATTTCTCAACTTATAAACACTCCTACCAGACATAGCAAACATAACATCCAGCACTCCACCCTGGATTGGATACTAGTCTCAAACCCTTCTAACTTCACATTCTCAGGCACACTTCCCAACTCCTTAAGTGACCGCCTACCAGCCTATAATCATAGGACTATCACTCAATTCATAAGGAGAAGTACAGCTTCTGTGTAGTTTTCTTCATTAGAAGCTACTTGAAATATTCCTTTCATCTGCCTTTGATATCCTGTGGATTGGTGAGCAGGTTGCTGTTGGCATCCCTTATGAAGGGTGTCTGATTGTCTTCTTTATCTTTCTGTCTTTGCCTTGCAACCCAATATACTTTCTTTGTGCCATCTACTGAATCACATTCCATATGTTGGTAGAGTGCCTCTGATGCCTTGTTCTTTGCTATTGCAACTCCTTTTCTAACCTTCTTGTTAGCCAACCAGTATTCCTTCCTAATCTTGTCTGTCTTTTCTTTCTCCCATTTTACCCTGCACTCCTCCTTTCTTTCGATGACTTCCTGGACATCTGCATTCTTCCACCAGCTTTCCTTATGTACCTTATTTCCATGTCTCGCTTGGCTACATATATGTTCTGTGCTGTTTTGGGGGGCTTCCAATCCTCTTCACCTCCACTTATTTCCTCTTCTTCTTGAGGTGCTAGAGCTCTAAGCAATTCCTAGAACTGTTGTGCTTTCTCTCCCATCAACTTCTAGGTATTCATCCCGGTCTCTGTTGCCAATGGAAGCCTTCTGTGACCACTGCTTGCACCTGATTGTGGCAACCAGTGTTTTTTACTGTGGGTTGACTCTTTCACTGGGGATAACTGTAAAACCACTGATTCTACCCCATTGTCCTTTCCTTACTAGGAGGAAGTCTACCAGAGATGCATTTTAGCCACTCTTTTATGCGATCTTGTGACATTATCTCTTTTTGAACAATGTGTTGGCTACCATCACGCCATTTGCCAGACAGAAGTCTGGAGTGGCCTCTCCTCCTTTATTCCTATTGCCCCACCCATGTGGACCCAGGCAGTCCTCATATCCTGTTCGTCTATCCTGATATTTGCATTCAGGTCAGCCATTATCTTTCCTGTTGTCCTGCTTTATATAGTAATAAATATTTCAAATTTGTCTGTATCTATTATATATGTATATATAAAAATATAATGTGTGTGCATGTAAGTGTATCCATATTTATCTCTCTTCCTCTCTTTGTCTCTCTCTCTCTCTCTCTCTCTCTATATATATATATATATATATATACATACATTCATACACACACACACACACCGTGTGTGTGAGCATGCGTGTGTGTGTGTGTGTGTGTGTGTGTGTGTGTGTGTGTGTGTGTGTGTGTGTGTGTGTGCATGCATGTGTATTATAGGGTTAGATGATAGAGTGGGTAGGAGGACAGATTAAGAATGTGTGTGTGTTTGTGTGTGTGTGTGTGTTTCCCCGTGTGCACATGTGTGATGAGAGTCCCACCTGTCTTCTGTAGTGGTAGTTTTATGGGAACAGCTTTTTTTTTGGTTTAAGATGCAGGTTAGAGTTAGGGACATGGTTATTATGTGTTACTGCGGTGGAGCAAGGAGGCTTTGCTGGTTAGAATGGATCTAGTAATCCAAAAACTCTTATACATCTATAAAACAAATAGCCCGGCTAACACTAGGACCATAGATGTAAATCCACTCCAACTAATAAATGCACATGGTGGAGATATAGAATTATAACACGGTGCTTACCCACCGCTCTAGAACAAACTTACTCTCCAAATTACAGTGTGACACACTGTTTGCCCTTAAAAAGTATAACTGGTTGGATATTCATAAATTCATCCCAGGTATGAATGGCTTGGCCCTTCTTGAAAAGGGGGAAAGGCTTAAGGGTGGGTACTGGCAAAGCTGAAATGTCCCTGCAGCTCTATTGATTTGGAACTCCTATGAGCCTATGACATATGACTAAGTCACATCCTTGTATGGAAACAGAGTTAGTGGGCATAACATGCTTAGGCTTGCTTTCCTGGTTACCTCCATGGAGTTGCAGTGTGTGGGAGTGGAGAAGGAGTATGTGCTGTCTTGTCTGCACTGAATGTAGAGATCTTTTACAGTGTGTTTACTAGAACACTTGGACAAAAGGTATATGCATGTCATTTTTACAGACGGTATGTGCACTGGTGAGTGTATTTCAAGACTGTAACATTTATGTGACTACAACAAAACAAAGGCATATCAATCAAAATGCTTTAATGTACTTGCTTTTGTGTTTCAGGCCATCTTGAGATGCCAGTTTCTGTAAGCTTAACCCAAGTCATACAGTAGAGGTTTTGGTTCTTGCTGGGGAAGCACATCATTAAAATGAATGTGTTTCCTCTTATGCCAACCTCTCAACTCTCCTCTTGGGGAGCTGATATTTGTGGTTCCCCAGATTTTGACTGAAATTATTTTTTTCACATCTGTTCCAAGTGTGTTACAATCCTATAACTAGGGCACTTACAACTGTATACATAGCTTTATTATCATTTTCTACAGTTATAAATCTCCACTGAAAATTCAGTTTCCTAAAAGTTTGTTACATTAACTAAAATGTTGACTAAATATAAAAAAAATAGTTACATAATTCTCAGTTTGTGGTAAGAGAAGCCTGAGTCAATTGATGTGTATGTTAATCATTCTAAAATTGCTACAGTCATCCATGGCTTTTTCTTAAGTGTTTTTGATCTTGGACATACTGGATTAAATAATGGGTGCCAGCAGAGGTGAGAATGGCCATATCCAACTTGATGAGGTGCTAAATGCATTGGTTTCTAGCTTAGTACTGACTTTCATTTCATTGAATATGAGGTTTAAATGTTGAGCTGTTTAAAATGTCTTAGTCATTTCAATGTATGTATTTATCTGAATGTGTTAACCAGTGTAATTTATTCATGCATTCATTACAAACTATCAAAGTAAGATATTGTCTAGGTGCGTCATGTGGAGACAAGGCTTGGCATAACTGTTTGGAGGTGGGTATGCTGTTTTATGAAATAATATGTGTGCCGCTTTCTACAGAATCCCTCTCAGTTGTGGAACTCACACTTATAAGGGAAGGTTGGACACGAGGTTAATACAACATTTTTTATTAAATTACTACTTTTTTAAGAATTTTACTTTTTGTGGTTGGTGATAGTGGGATTATAAATAATTGTCATGATTTGCTATAAATGACTTGAATTTTGGAGTCAGTTTTAGAGATAATGGCTATATTCTGTTATTTAAGCTGCTGCGTAGAGTCTGTGCAAGTCATCTGGAGAAGCAGTCAGCTTTGTATGAGATGGCTGCTCGAAGAATTAATATGACTTGTTTAGACTACACACTTGGACATTACAGGTAGGTGAACATTTTTATGTTTGGGAGATTTTGATTTAAACTATTTGTTATTGATACCATTGGATTGCTGCAGAAATGTAAATAGTATGGGTTTGATGTACTTCTTATTTTCATGTCACATGGTTTATACAGTGTAAAGCTTTGTATTATAGGTTTAAATTTTTACAGGTTGCTAGTTTTCCTGCTCTCTGAGTGTGCAGTAATTTTAATGCATGTCTGTGTGTGTGTGTATTTGCGTTAATGGAGAAGTGTTATTTACATTACTAACTGGCTATTTTTTCACTGATTGCTTGGGGGTCTGATTTTCTAGCAGGTTTACCATGTTCTTTTTGCTTTGCTCTGCAAGATTTTAGCTCAGCTGAGAATATACGATCATTGTTGAAGGTTTTAGTGTGGGTTTATTAGCTAGGTATTTTTTTATAAAATATTTATTCTGTTTTCCTTTTGTGGATACTGACAGTAAGGTTTTTAATTAGTTTTGTTGAGTGGTTGTGAGACTGGAGTTGTCACTTCACCTCCTGGTGCTGTACGTGGCAGTGATTATGGCCTTGTTTTATTGCTCAGATACTGTGTAGGTTTTCCTGCTGGCTCAACTGAAACAACGGTCTGCTTCACACAAAAAATGGCTCCACTAAGACATTATTGGATATGCTTATAAGCCTACTCAAGGATGCTACAGGTTAGTGTACTTTATTATGTATGAGATTATTTAAATTCTCGTTATTTATGTCAAATCTTCAATTTGGAGTACATGTTGCAGGAAGAAATAAGTATGAATGATGCATTCAGTGTATTATTGTGCTATGTTTTGTGCATAAGTAGTAGGTTCATAGGTTTATACTAGACTAATAGTCCAAAATCAGGTATAACTTTTAATTATTACCCTAATTCATGTTAGTAGGATAATAACCAGATTTTCAACAACATGGATTTCCTATAGGCTAAGAAGTATGAAACTCTAACATTGCCTAACAAACGCATGACGTTGTTAGAATAACAGCCTTTGTGTTAGCATGCATTTTCTAAAGGATACGAAATATGAAACTCAAATGTATGTAACTGTTTTGTGACAGTCCAAAATGAATTATCAGAAAACCACAAATTGTATGAGGGACAGATAAAGCAAACATTTGGGGAAATCTAAACAAGTGAGAGGTTTGGTCGAAAATGAAGTGCTGTTACTAAGTAAAGTAAGGACTAGAGATCCACTGTCTCTTCTACCCACTGACAGCATCTGCTGTCCCTCTCTACAGATCTAAGAAAATTTTGATTTTCTTTTGCTAAATATTGTCAGAACAGTATAGGTATCTGCTGCCCATAGTAACAAGTGCAAGTAACAGTACAAGCTACACATAGGAATGATCCATTCATTTTTATTTCACTGAGTGAATGAAAACAGGTAGACAGATAATGCGTGATGTTTACTTGATTAATTAGTATGTTAGTATGAGGTGAGCTTCTTAGTATGACCACTGCCCTACGGAAGTATTGCTGCATTGGCCAAAAACAGCCAATAATTTGCCTTCTCTTTCTAGCTGGGAAAAATATCTGAAAAAAGGCAAGGGGATAATGAATAATTATGAAAATTCCAGTCTTTACGGCTAATTGTTTATAATGAAGATGTAGGGTGCAAAATAGTGCTAAGTGTAGATCATGCATGTAAAAATGTTGATTTTTGAATGTCCTCACAGTACTTTGAGCTTTTGACAGAGTAAGTTTGGAGTTTGTTTGTATTTATTTTTTTATGTATTTATTCAACATTTGTTTACCGGGATGGTCCAGCTAGATCACAGAGAGACCCATTTTCAGTGGAGGCACATGGAGAAAAGCTTCACATACTATTAAAAAAATTTACAAGAAACAATGCAATTAACACATACATATTCTAAGAGTAAAATTCATGTTATACAATGTGTAGCAGTAGAGACACTGGCCAAAAAAAAAAAACACATATGGTCATTTATATGAGTGGAAGGCAAACAATACATTTTCAACATTTCATGGCCTGGTAGTAGAAAAATGATCGCTCATGGTAATTAAGATGAGTGACAAGATATATGTGACCATTAGAAGGGAGAGTCAGACATGAAACTAATGACATAGAATTGAGATAGGCTAACCGGTACTATATAATGAAAACAGGAAAACCAAGTATTGGCTGGAGAGTTTAGTAAGAATCATTTAGAAATAGGAGTACTGTAATGAGGATGGTAGCTGATGTAGTCAGTTTTGGCTACTGCTGCCATAAGTTGGGGAAACAGAGGCAGGAAGATAGAGGTATTAAGGAGGAGAAATTGAAGCAAGTATTGAGTGTTCAGCCAGGACTAGAGCATGAACAGAGCCAATTATTTGTTAGGTGTTCCTTAAGTAGCATTTTGACTTTGGATGAGCTGGTTATGTTGAGGATATGTTGGGAAATCGAGTTCCAGGCTTGTGAAATTTGTTTAGAGAAGAGTGTATTGCCAAAAGTGTTATTGGCTTTTGTAACTTTAAGAAGTAATTTTTTGTTAGATCGCAATGATCTACTATTAGAGTAGGGTAGGACTAGATTTTTTGAGTGCAGGGCATTTATCGGGCTGGTGTATGATGGCGTGAGTAATTGACAGTTGGTTTAGTAGAATAAGGTTAGGTAATTCAATCCATTTTAGTTGTTTGAGAGATGTGCAGTGATGTGATCTATGTGGGTGCCTGGAGGCAAATTTAGCTATTTTATTGTAGCAGGTCTCCAGTTTATTAAGCTCTGATTTTCTTAGATTTGTGAAGATAGGGGAAGCATATAACAGGGTGGATAATAGGTTCTGGCTATAGACTATCTGGATGTTTGCATAAGGAAAGATTTGGATCTATACAGGGTGCCTAGTTTAAGATGTTCCTTTTTGATTGTTAGGGTGATGTGTTTATCATATTTTAAGCAGTTGTCAATGGTGACGCCAAGTAGTTTGGTGTGGTTGACAAGTTCAATTATAATGTTTTTGGAGTATATGTTGAAAGAGAAGGGGAGTTGATATGATTTCAGATTTTTCAATAGCAGTAGTATAGTCTTATTGGGGTTAAGTATGAGTTGATTGCTACTGAGGTATCTTTCTATATCTGTGAAGGAATTTTATGTTTTGGAGAGGAGCTGATGGGTTAAACAGATGAGGGTGGAGTCTGAGTATTGTATGATGGTTGCTGAGTTGGTGGCAGAGCTGAATTTATTGGTGAAAATAGTAAAAAAGTAGTGGTCTAAGTATTGAACCCTGTAGGACACCTACAGAGACAGGGAGCAGAGCTGAGATTTGATTTTGCCATTAGACTGCTCATTGTCTTGATGTCAGGTAGTTACAGAATCATGAGATGATGGACTGGGAGAGATTTAGAAATGCAAGTTTAGTCATTATTTTTTATATGAGACAGTATCAAAGGCCTTTGACATGTCTAGGAAAATAGAAGATTTGTACTGTTTGTCATTTCTGAGCTGGTTTACCTTGTTTGTTATTATGAGCAGGGCAATGGAAGTATTTGCATTCCCTGATTAAAATTATAAGGTTCGTTAGAGGTAAAAATTAAAGTGGGTGGGTTACTCTCTGATCATTTCTGTTGGAGGAGAGGGACCAGACAAGATTGTCCTCTTTCCCCTTTGTTATCTGCACTGTATTTAGAACCACTGGCAAAGAAAATAAGAGACTCAGACATTCAAGAATACAGTTGGTAAGGTAGTCAATGAAAGCTGTCTGTATTTGCAGATGATATATTTTTTATACCTGATAAAACCAGAAAAAGGCCATTCAGTGTTGTGGAAAAATTTGAGGCAGTTTCATATCTTTTTGGGATACACAATTAAAGAAGCTAAAACAAAGACAATAGCTATAAATGTACCCACACATGAATTGGCTCAGCAATATCCATATTATAGGGAATGACAAAATGAAGTACTTAGGAGAGCTAACATTTGAGTCAAAATCAAAGACATTTGAGAGGTATGGCTGCATCATTTGTGTCATAGCTCTCAACCTTCCATCTCTAAAATGAGGAATGCTAGCCCTCATAATGGAGGCGGCAGTGGTGCAGCGGTAGCATTGTCACCTCACAGCAAGATGTTCTCCAGTTCGATTCTCGGCTGGGGTGCCTTCTGTGCGGAGTCTGTTTGTCCTCCCTGTGTTCGTGTGGGTTTTCTCTGGGTGGTCCAGTTTCTCCTATGTTATAAAGACATGCATCTGGAGCTTTTCTCCCTGGGCCTCCACTGGAAATTGGTTTCATTCCAAGTCGGACTTTCCCAGTAAACAAATGTTAAATAAAAAAATAATAAAAAATAAATAATGTGGAACAGATGGGCAAAATGTGGAACACATACTAATCGATGACTAACAACTTCAACCAGGAAGGTCATAGGATGGTTAAAATATGGTGGTTTTACTTGTCAAAAAGATCTCTCCATGGCAATACCCAGATTTGCTCTGAGCTACTGCACAATAGTACCTCCTATACCAAGCCAACATATATTGCCAATATACTGGCCAACAGATTCAGTGCCAACTTTACCCCTCTCTCCCTCCCAAAGGACCAATCACAATACCAGTAGATTGCCAGGTACCCAGTATTACTGCTGCACAGGTTAAAAGAGCACTATCTAAGGCCAAGAATACAGCTTCTATGGGATCTGACAATATCCCTGGCTGTGTTCTACATGAACAACAGAGTGAACTGGCACCTCACCTGTGTGCCCTGTTCAATCACAGCCTCACCTCAGGCTTTGTCCCTACCAAATGGCACACTGCTACAGTCATCCCCCTCCACTAAGGAGGAGCGACTACAGGCCCTGGGAACTGTCATCCCCCTCCACTAAGGAGGAGCGACTACAGACCCTGGGAACTATCGCCCCATTAGCCTGACGTGTCTGATATGCAAAGCTATGGAACACATCATCATGGACCTAATAAACAAGGATATAGGGAATCTTCAAACTCTGGATCCCACACAGTTTGGTTTTGTGAAGGGTAGATCATGCCTGGTCAACCTGGTCGACTTCTTTGAGTCAGCCACCAGAGCTGTGGATGAAGGCAAGTTGGTTCATACAGCCTACTTTGATCTGGCCAAGGCTTTTGATACCATTCCCCACTCAGGAATCATAGAAAAACTCACTAAGCTAGTCATCAACCCATATATCACTAGGTAGGTTGCAAACTGGCTCACAGATAGAACCCGCAGTGTGAAAGTAGCTGACTTCAAGTCAGACTGACGACCAGTCACGAGTGGAGTCCCACAGGGTTCAATCCTGAGTCCTCTCCTGTTTGGTATCTACTTCACTGAAGTCCAGGCCAACACGAAGGGACTCTGGCTGACAAAGTTCGCAGACGATTGTAAGTTGAGAGCTATTATTAACTCCCCAAATGATGGTGACATCGTACAGAAAGGCATCACTGAGACCAATGACTGGTGTCAGAACCATAGCCTTAAGCTCAATGCCAAAAAATGTGTTGTCATCCCCTTTGGGAAAAACCCGGTTCCCATGAATTACTACATCGATGGTAGTCCACTGAACACAGAAGCCGTTATAAGAGATCTGGGAACACAGGTTGACAGCAACCTCTCTTTTGACCACCACATTGCCACTGTGGTCAGAAAGTCCTTTTATGTGGCACATCTCATTACTAAGGGTTTTGCATCCAGGAAGAAAGAGGTCATTGTCTCCCTCTACTCTTCCCTCATTAGGCCCATCATCGAGTACTAAGACTCAAAAAACTCCCAACTATTCCCTGCCTCATATCGCCTACTTAGAGGCGATCTCTGCTTGACTTACAAAGCCATGTCTGAACCAGCTCTGATAGAAATGCTACATCTAAAGAAATTCCAATCCCTCCACACCACATGTTCCAGAGACCTCAACCTCATTACCACAATTAACAGAATATGCTGGATGGACAGGTTCATAACCCAGGGACTGCCCATGCTATGGAATAGACTTCCCATACATGTCAAACATTGCACCTCACTGGCCCTTTTCAAGAGAAATCTTGATGAGCGCATGGAAAATAGAAAATTCACCCTGGGGATCAGTCCAGTGGCTCTGCTCGACAGAGGCACTGGGAACTAAGGTCAGGTGGCACGGTGCCAGGGTAATCCTATGGGCTAGGCTTGTAAAGGCTCCAGGGCCATTAGCCTAGTACACACCTATGAACCTATATCCTGAATATGTTGGAATATTTCTTATGCCCTACAAATAACCCAATAATTTTGTAATCATACAAACATTTAATTAAATTCTTATTCAAAGCCCATAAAAAGAAATAAACATGTGAGGGTGATTACTCATGTAAAATTTTTTCATAAAATCATTAGCATTAAGAAGTGCTGTATTAAATTTTGCATTGTTTAAACAGAAAAGTATCCATATCAAACTGTAAACTTCTAATTGTCACTCTAAGATATTAATCATCCCTCACACTATAAACATCCAATAGTTCCATCACTGCGAGTGTTTTAGTGTGTGTGTGTGTGTGTGTGTGGGGGGGGGGTAACATCTTATATCTCATACTTATGCATATGTTCATAATTATATGCAAATAAATATCTTGCAATGCCTTTTAAAAAATCATGCAGAAAACATTGAATTTGCCATTGAAATACATCAGTTAACTTCAAGACTTTATACAAATATGCGTAAAGAATAAAACAATTATTGTTCGTTGCTTGTGAATCACTGATTCTGAAATAATATCTAAGCAATGTCTCCCAGCTATGAAAATATTAACTTTCAACAAAGGATCCACATCATGTTGGTTACCCGATTAGTACCTTACATATAAAAATAATCACATAGCAGTCTTCTTCTTCTTCTTTCGGCTGTTTTCGTTAGGGGTTGCCACAGTGGCTCAACAGTTTCTATTTCTTCCTGTCCACCGCATCTTGCTCTGTCACACCAACCACCTGCATGTCCTCTCTCTCCACATCCATAAACCTTATCTTAGGCCTTCCTCTTTTCCTCTTACATGGCAGCTCCATCCTTGGCATCCTTTTCCCATTATACCTAGAATCCCTCCTCAGCACACGTCCAAACCAATGCAATATCACCTCTCTGGCTTTGTCTCCAAACCATCTAACCTGAGCTGACCCTCTAATGTACTGATTCCTAATCCTGTCCATCCTCGTCACACCCAACGCAAATCTTAACATCTTTATCTCTGTCACCACATAGCAGTAAAAGTATATGTTATTACTAGTTACCTCCTGCTTATTTTCTTTTGCATTAAAGAAAAATAACACACATGGGGAAAAAAGTAAACTGAAGTGTTCCAAATGCCAAGCTGCCATATGTTGGACAAATTGAAAGTCTAAAAGTCTGATGTGGAAAGAAAATAAAAGTACATAAGCCATCTGACACTAGAAAAATCTGAAACAGAAAATTTTCTTTTCAGAAGATTAATGTAAATAGAAGACAGCTGACACTTGTTACTGGAAATGTCTGGAAGAAATGTTTTTTCCTTCAACTGTACAGCTTGCATGCTCCTTAGCAGTTTCTGGCAGTAACATGTTTTTTTTTTCAAACACCTTTATTGAATTATGATTTGTGACATTAGCAAATTTACACTCATATAAAAGTAATCAAACTATATTAACATAAATATTATACTTCACATATATTGCTATATATCATTATAACCTAAGCAATACTACATACATTATTCAATTCCTGCTTTTTTAAACAAGAAACATCTTTATTAAACCATCACTTATGATGCAAGCAATCATACATTTACATAAATGAAAACAAACCACACCAATACAATCCTAGCCACAAGCATTTTACATCACAAACCATACTAACACACTCCCAGTTGCAAGCATTATACATCACTTATAATCTACCCAATCTTTCTCACTCAAACATTAGATAGCTCATTTAAGTCCTGCTGCCTTTTAGGCCTCATTCCTCCCTTGTTTGTATTGTTCCCACAATTTCCATTTTCCCTAGGTAGTTTGCTCCTACCTTTTTCTAATGATCTCAATTCTAATTGCACTGGCAGCAACATCTTATATTAACTCAGGAATGTCAGTGTATGTTTCTTGTGCTTATTAAACCACTAATGTCATTGTGAAAAATAGTCCTCTGGGAACAACAGTTACTTTTCATTTTAGTTATGACATGTAGATGACCATATGCAGTACACACTCAGTCAAGTATTTTCTAAGAAATTAAAATCATGTGACATACTTCTGAGAATTGATCTTGTCTTTATATTGTTACAGAAAATCAAATCATATTTTACTGAAAATCTATAAATTTTAAGAAACCTTTTGATATCCTGAAAACATTCCTAGACATAGTTCAGTCATTTGATTTTTGATATGTTGTACTTTTGTTTCCACTGTACAGCCTTAAAAAGCAGATAATGCTTTAACACTTCAACTATGTGTAAGCTGACATAAAACATCATATGCAACAGTTCTGTTATTTCTAGTTACTACGCACTGCAAAGAGTTTGATATTTTCCTGACATTGCAGTGGGACAGATTATGGCAAAACAAGCTTTTTTTAGTTGTAAGAAGTATAAACTTTACATTATACCATGACCCCCCATTAATATTCCAAAACGTGCACGCTGATTGGCCAGCGTGCACGTTGTAAATCGACTTATACTAATGAAAAAAGGTCCGGTCGCCTGGACTTTTTCCATTAGTATAAGTCTCTTTTAAAACACTGTCTCGCTATGTTAAAAGTGTTTAACATAGCGACACAGGTTTAAAAAAAGCAACGGAGATCTCCGTTGCTTTTTTTAAAGCTGTCTCGCTATGTTAAACTCCTTTAACATAGCAACACAGTGTGTAAAAAGCAACGGAGATCTTGCTTTCTCCATTGCTTTTTTTTTAAACCTGTCTCGCTATGTTAAATGGGTTTAACATAGCGAGACAGCTTTAAAATAAGCAACGGAGATCTTCATTGCTTATTTTAAAGCTGTCTCACTATGTTAAACCCATTTAACATAGCGAGACAGGTTTTAAAAAAAAAGCAACGGAGAAAGCAAGATCTCCGTTGCTTTATTGCTATGTTAAATGGGTTTAACATAGCGAGACAGCTTTAAAATAAGCAACGGACATCTCCCGTTGCTTATTTTAAAGCTGTCTCGCTATGTTAAACCCATTTAACATAGCAAAAAAGTAAAAAGCAACAGAGATCTTGCTTTCTCCGTTGCTTTTGGCCACAGCTCTGATGTACTGCGTAGGCATGCGCAGTACATCAGAACTGCCGCGGATACCAGACAGCTGCGGAAGGGCAGCAAAGAGGCATTATACAATGCCCTTATTTAAGAAAAGTAATTATTTATTTTCTTAAATAATGTCATAGTATAATAGCAATAACCCAATTCTGGGTGTGGGTAATGCGGGATTTACCCACGGTTGTCTTTGTTTGGTCCCTCGGGCATGCCAACCGTGGGTAAATCCCGCATTACCCACACCCAGGCGTGGGTTATTGCTATAGTATAACAAGAGAAGAAAGGCTGGACAAAAGCAAATTTAATGTTGTGCTGTGATTTAGGGCGTCTGGGTTAGGGGTGGGGTATAAAAATGCACTAATTATATTATGCGTAGAATTAAGATATTTTTCCTTACTTTTACAAGGGTGAATGTCTAGATTGATGCCCTTTGTTTAAGGTATAAACAAATTTTTTGTAAGTAAGAAGGCTTGAAAAATAAAACAAAATGATGAAAGCCATGAAAATGCTATATTTCTTATATCTCCAAAGATGATAGCTTTTTTCCATTAGCAAATGTTTAGTGGGAGTTGAAGTCTACAACCAAAGGAAGCTGTACATTCTGTTCAGAGTGAAAGTTAGAAGTATTCATTGCTGACTACCTTTCAACAGAGACAATCTGACTGTTGGTGCAAGCAATTAATATTGAGTTCTGAGCATTCTTTCTAAGAGGAATGCAAATTGAAATGTACAATGGCAAGTACTTCAGTGAAAAAAATCATGAAATTAATGGAAGTGAATAAGAGAGAGCAGCCTCTCTAGCAGCCTTAATAATGTAATGCATTTAATAGAGCACTGTACAATTTTGTTTTATTTAAAGATAGCCAGTGTACTTTTACTTAGGGCTAAAATTATTATTTTCTGAAAGCATACAAGCTATTTTTCACATCTGGGAGAGGAAAATAGATAATAAAAGAACAGACAGCAGTCAGTACAAGTAGGAACACAGGCTGTAACATCTGCTTTAACTTGGGTAACTTTAATTTTAGGTTAGGTAATGCTTGTGGGGGCAGCTGTCCTTTTGAGTAATTGTTCCTGTCTGGAGGGTTAAACTTCATTTTTGAAGCTGTCGACAGTTTTTTGTGTTTTTTCTAAGTTAATAGGGAATGGAGTGTTTTGAAAATGTATTTAGTTTTTTGTTTGATAGTGTTCATTAAAACAAAAAGTCTTGAAAATATGACATAGGTTCAGATGGAGATGAGAAGAAAAAAGAAGTTATGTACTCACCATAACGTTCCATGTGAGTTGTTCATCTTGCCTTCATTCTTACTGATGGGTTTGGAGCTGATCCTCGGCTCCGACTCACCAAATGCAAAAGCTCGAGGTCTTCAATCAGTTCGTGGACTACTCCCTATCCCATGATGCACTGGTGCTTCCCTCAGATCTTGTTTGCTGCCAACAAAGGTATAACCTGTCTCTCAATATAGCAACAGCATAGAATACACTAGATAAAGGTCAATTACAGCCATGCCTCACCTCAGGTTCTCGATCCTCAAGCAGCCTGGAGGTTGGGACATAAGAATGAAAGCAAGATGAACAACTCACATGGAACATTATGGTGAGTACATTACTTCTTTATGTGAAGTTATTTTATTTTGCCTTCATTCTTACTGATGGGATAGCGTCCCAAGCACCATCTTCTTGGGTGGCTCACGGGAGTATATTCTTCAGGACAATGGAACCAAAGGAAGCCCTGTCCCTGGAGGCCCTATCCACTTTGTAATGAGTGATAATGGTATGAGGCCTTGACCAAGTAGCTGCTGCACAAATTGTATCTATTGGTAATTTGGCAGAAAAGGCTGAAGAAGTGGAGACAGCTCTAGTTGAGTGGGCCTTTATCTTGTCTTGTAATGGTGTATTCATTGAACTATAAGTAAATACAGTCCGATAACCATTTAGATAAAGTGTTTTTTTTTTTTTTTTTTTTTTACAACAGGAGCATCCTTCCTGGAGTCTGAGAAGGAAAGAGAGTTGATGTGTCTTCATGAAATCCTTGGTCCTGTCTAAATAGAAGCGGAGCTGTCTGTGAACATCAAGCTTGTGCAACATATATTCTGTTTTATTGCCATACTTGGGGAAGAATACAGGCAACTCTGTAGACTGATTGAGATTTGTTTCTGAACAAACCTTTGATAAAAATGAGGGATTTGTCTGGAGAGACACTCTATCATTATAAAAAAATCATATAAGGGGGTTTAATGGACAAGGCCTGTAACTCTGAAACCTTCCGAGCAGACGTAATAGCTATTAGAAAGATGGTTTTCCATGTGATATACTTTAGGTTACATGAAGAGGCTGGTTCAAAGGGTGGTAGAATTATTTGTGATAGAACAAAATTTAGATTCCATGGAGAAATAAGGGATTTGATGGGTGGTCTTAAATGTATAGTGCCTTTAAAAAGTGCCTTAGAGAGTCTATGTGACATGATATTAGACCCTTCCTCACCAAGATGGAAGTTGAAGATTGCAGCCAATTGAACTCGAATAGTTGCGGCAGCTGCTCCCTCATTGAAAAGTTTTGTCAAAAATTCCAAAATAGTCGCTATTGGAGCTAAATAAGGATCAATATGATTTTGTAATGCCCACATTGAGAATCTTTTCCATTTGCTGAGCTAAAGCTTTCTAGTAGAGGATTTCTAAGAGGATGTCAATATATGCAGGGCTGCAGCTGAAAGATTCTGAATCCTGGCTATGTTTAGAATTGGAGCAGCCAAGCTGTCAATTTGAGGGATTGAAGGGATGGATGAAGAGCCCTCAATGAGTGAATCAGGAGGTCTGGAACTGGGTCCAGGATCCAGGATTCTCCAGTAGATGAGGCTGAAGAAAGGGGAACCAAATCTGGTGAGGCCAGTATGGGGCTATCAGAATTATGGTCCTTCCCAGAGCACTGGCTTTCTGTAAAACTTTGGGTATCAGAGGTAATGGTGGAAAAGCATAAAGGAGACCCAGTGGCCAATCGTGTACAAGTGCATGCCTTAGGGCTTCCCCCAGCGTGGGAATTAGGGCAAAGTAGCTGCTGCATTTCATGTTTGTGGGTGTGGCAAAAAGATCGCAGCAAGGCTAACCCCATATGCGGAATATCCCTTCCACCACTTCTTTATTTAGGGACCACTCATAAGGCAATAGAATTGCTCGGCTCAGCTTGTTTGCTATCACTTTGGACTTTCTCGGGATGTGCGTTGCTATCAGAAAGTGCTGGGTGGAGTTTGCCCATTTCCATACTTTCAAGGCCTCTTGACATAGGGAGTAAGATTTGGTTCCTCCTTGTTTGTTTATGTATCAGACTACTGACATTTCTGTCTGGACTGCAGTGGTCCCCGGAAGAAGAGAGTCTTGAAAGGACTGCAACACTAGAAATACCACTCTCATCTCTAGGACATTGATATGCAGTGAGCCTCGTATTCTTTCCATGTGCCTTGGGCTGTTCTTCCCTGATAATGCCCCCCCTCCACCCTATCAGGGAAGCGTCCGTGGTCACTATGGCAATCAGGTTGGGTAGAACAAAGGGACTTCCTATCGTTACACAATGCAATGTCAGCCACCACTGAAAGTCCTTCTTGCATGAATTCATAATTATAATCTGATGCAACACTGGGAGTTTCTGAAAGGACCACTGCATGAAAAGGAGCCATTGTAGTACCCGCATATGTATCCGACCCAATGGAATTGCAATGATTGCTGCCACCATTGTACCCAACAATTTGAGAACCATGGAAGCTGGGACTTTTTCTTTTGAGAGAAGGGTTAGAACCTATTGTCGAAGAGCACAAACCCTTTCTGATGGAAGTTTTAAGGTCATTGTACTGGTGTCCAGATCTGCTGCTATAAAAACAGTATGTTGTGATGGCAATAAGACAGATTTTTCTAAATTTTTGGTAATCCCCAACTGACAACAAAGATTCATAGTACTGTCCCTTACTTGAATGAGTTGATGCCTGGTGGGGGTGGTTAGGAGCCAGTCATCTAGGTATAGAAACACCTGGAATCCCAAACATCTCAGGTGAGCCGGGACTACTGCCATGCATTTGGTGAACAGTCTGGGGGCTGTTGTGAGATCAAAGGGCAGTGCTTGAAATTGGTAGTGACTGGCCCCCAGCCAAAAGCACAGGTGATCTCTGGATGGTCTGTCCATTTTTATGTGGTAGTACACATCCTGGAGATCTATTGAGCACATCCAATGGACTTTTCCTAGAAAAGGAAGTATCGACTGCAGTGTAACCATCCGGAACTTTGTCTTCTTCACAGATTTGTTTAATCTGCTGAGATCCAAAATGGGCCTCCAGTCCCCTGTTTTCTTTGGAACTAAAAAGAACCTTGAGTAAGTTCTCAATCCTGTCTGGTCTGCAGGAACCAGTTGGATAACTCTTTTTTCTAGCAACCTTTGAATTTCTATGGTTGCTTGATCCCTGTGACTGGGTGGAATGTCTGGGATCTTTCTTATTGAGGGAGGTGGGGTGGAAAAGGGAATAGAGTAACCTCTGGATATGATGCTTTGTACCCAGCTGTCTTTTGTTATTTGAAGCCAGGCATCTGGGTACAAAGATAAGCATCCCCTGACTGCCTCCAGAGATGGACAGGTGGGCTTCCTCTCAGGAGCACTGATAGGGCTTCCCAAAGAACTGTTCTCTGTCACCCTGATTCTGCAGACCCCCTCTTCCGCATGGATGGCATCTTACATTATTGCCCCCTCCTCTGCCTCTAAAGGGAGGGTTCACCACGTGTGTCCTGAAAGGCTCCTTGAGTTTTACGGAACCACATCTTTCCTCCTTCCTGACCTTTGAGGTGAGGTCTGGTAGATGTGGAGAAATGGACTCTGATGGCAGACAGAGTCTTTCCCTCTTGTTCACATCTGGCAAGTGTTTCTTTCACTTTGGGTCCAAGAAGAGATGAGCCATTGAAAGGGGTGTTGATAAATGATGACTTAAAGGGTTCCACAAATGAACATAAGCGCATCCAGGAATGTCTCCCAAGAGCAATTCCTGTATCCCCTGCTCTTCTCGCTCCATCAGCTGCATACGAAACCAGACGCATGGACGGGTTTATTAGGGAATTATGGGTGGAGAGTTGTGAGGATATGTTGTCTGAGACCCCCGCAGCTACTGAACCCTGTTGAGTATCTCCTAGCTCTTTTAGGAGATCTCTTTGCAATCTAGTGAAGTGCGTAAGATAATTCAGCGGCCTAAAGTCACTGAAGTAAACATGCAGTTTCCATATCCGTCCATGACTCTCGAATCTTTATTCAGTGGATGGACCAACGTTGAAGTTTCGGATAACTCCATCTTGGTGACCGTCGCCAACACCATGGCATCAACAGGGACTCCCTTGGTGAGAAAAATCTTGTCCTGTAGTAAGGTAATAAACTTATTAGGCCTCCTAGGGACAGGTTCCACTGTATATGAAGACTCCCATGCCTTTCGACAAACTAAGTCCATGAGTTCGTTGAAAGGCAGAAACACCCAAGAGGTGGAGGGCTGAGACCCAAAAGCCTTCAGGTAGACAAACCCATCATCAATAGGTCTGATGGGCTGCCAATCACCCTTCTGTCTGAGAATCTCTAAGATATCTGTGAAGGAGATATCTCCTGAGGGTGACCGTGGGCTACCTTCTGAATCATCCAAGTCAGTGTCTAAAGTGATGGATTCCTAAGGGAATCCAAATGCTTCCTCTTGGATAGCATCTTCCAAGGGACCTCCTCAGTGGGAGCTTCTGGTGAGGTCTCGGAAGAGCAGGGATCACCCAATGGGGCTTTCTGAGGCTCTGGGTCTCTATGCTTTTGTGGAATCTGTGATGACAAGGTAGACAACGGTGCTTTAGGGGGAGAAGTTGCTGGTCCTGATGATGTGGTTGTCCATGGGGACATCCTCATGGCATCAAAGACCTTCCGGCTCTGATGCGAAGGAACTCCGGGATCTGAAGATACAGTAGATTCCTTCGGCACCAAGATGGTAGGCTCCGAGCCAGAGGTAGGTGCCGAACTCACATGCGCCAAAGCCCCGAGAGGCAAAATTGGACCCGAAAGATCGGTTCGACTATCCTCCCGGACCCAAATGAACCTATGAACGTCACATCAACTGTATAAAAGATCAGCCTGCATGTAACATAAAAGTTGGAAATACACATTCAAAAAAAAAAAACTTTCATGCATAATAGGTGGGAAGAATAGCTTTTTTATCAAAATGGCTATGCTATCCATATTCTTGGAGTGTAAATGGCTTTACACTTATAGACAAAAGGGAAAAATGGTGAATTATATTGAGAAATGCAGAGTGCAGATGGTATTCCTGTGGAAGTTTGGAAGTTAGGTGGGAAAAAAACTGATAAAGATCTGGAAGGTTTGTTTAACAGTATTTTAAGAGGAGGAGAAGTACCAACATCCTGTAATACCTAAAGAGGGTAAAGATCGATCAGATCCAGCTTCCTACAGGCCCATTTCAATGTTAAAGCATGATTATAAAGTGTTTATGTTTATACTAGCTAAAAGAATAGCAATGGTGTTGCCAAAATTGATAGATATGGATCAATGTGGTTTTGTGGAGGGGAGGCAAACATTTGACAACATTAATTAATAGAACAATTATGACCCAGAGGGAAGCAGATCATAAGAAAATACAGCTGTTGTTGGTGAGTCTTGATGCAGAGAAAACATTTGACAGAGTAAGCTTGGATTTTATGAGTAGGGCAATGGAAGCATTTGCATTCACTGATATGATATTAAGGTTAATTAGGAGGATATATAACGGATCGGATGTAAGAATTAAAATGGGAGGTAGGGCTGTCCTATTTTTCCATTCAATTTATTTGCTTTATATGTAGAGCTTTTGGCAAAGAAAATCAGGGACTCAGAAATGCAAGGATATAATGGATATGGTAATCAGGAAAAGTTATCTATATTTGCAGATATTACTTTACCTGATAAATCAGTGTTGTGGAACATTATGAGACAGTTTCAAGTTTTTTCAAGATATAAAAATAATAAAGAGAAAACAAAGGTTATAAACAAAAAATTATGTACCTACACACACACATTCGTTGAGCAATACCCATATTTAAGGGTACACTATAAGATGATGTATTTAGGAGTATGGATTTAAAAGGCTTCTGTTATGGCAGCTAAGGGTATGTGGGATGAGACTAGATGAAAGATGATACAAAAACTGAGAAACCGGAAGCTCTTGTTTATGGATATAAATAGTAAGATACAATGAAAATGTTTTTAGTTCTTATAATTTTATGTACAGCCCAGGCATGTTTTTATCAACCAAAGGAGAAGTTTTGGACAATAATAAATAAAGAGTTGAAGGAATTTATTTGTGAGGGGAAGAGGGCAAGAGTTAAATGGGATAGGTGGAGCCTTCAAACAGAACAAGGTTGTTTAGGATTACCTGATTTGAAGGGATATTTTTAGATCTTCACAATTAAGGCTCAAATACATAACACACAAGCAGAAGGTTATAATTCAAAATGATAAGGGAGGATGATAAAGCAAGGGGGAAGTTCAGGAACCAAAGAATGGAATTTTGGATACAGATCCTTAAAGAGAATAATAAGAACCACATAGAATATATTATATTAATAAAGTAGCTTAAAGTATTCTAATAATTAAATCAATGGAGAAAGGAAATACTTCCAACAATGATGACTATAAGCAGGGGTACAGAAAATAACAAGAGGGAGCTGGAATTTACTGGAGAAAACTATCAAAGAAACTAAATATTGGGAGCAAATAACTAGAGAGGGAAAAGTAAAAGAGCGGGATGAGGATAAGAAGACATTTAGACTGCAGGCTAGAGATTGCCTTCCCTGCCAGGGATTGATAGACTTATAGGCAAAGAGAAAGGGATAGGGAAATCTTAAGGGAAATACCTGTTCTGAATGTGTTTTTACTTGAATCTAGAAGAGAATCTGCTCTTAAAAAAGGATAATTAGAAGGGTATATAATATATAACTAGAAGAATCAATCAGAGGAGGTTAGAAAAGACTGGGAACAGAGACAGGAAAAGCACATTACAAGAGAACAATGGCAGGACATATGTATGACTCCCAAGTATGCAGCAAAGTCCAGAAGGTTTAGGATCTTTGCTTGGAAGTGTTTGCATAAGTATTTTATACCCCAAGCAGACTTCATAGATTTCTTCCTCAGGTAGGCAGGAAATGTTGGAGGTGTGACTGGGAAGAAAGGGCTAAATGGGAAGATGTGTTTGGAGAGTGTAATAATTTGTCAGATTAAAAAAAAAATCCCTACAGAGTACCCTCTCTGGAATACTGGGCAAGCCAATGGTTGTAACTAAGGATATAGTTTTTTTGAGCTGGGACACAGAATCTGCACTGCATAGAGATAATAAGGTCTTATTATGTTTAATTTTGTTGACTGTCAAAAAGCAATTACTAGAAAATAGAAAAAGGCTAAACCAGCTGCATTTAAGTATTGAATAATATAAAAGACTTAAATGAACTGGAAGAGGGATCTCTGGGAAAGGGAAGGAGCAAATTACATAGAAATAAATGACAATTGCGGTAACAATACATGCATAATAATGTTCAGGAGAAGGAGTGAGGAGTAAGGGAAGGCAGGAATTCAGCAATTTATGTAATGCTGGACTGGTGATAATTACAAAAAATATATATGTGATGTATAATATACATAAATCTGTTAATGCATGTTTTCTTAAGTCTTAAGTGATAATTTAATAAAGGTGTTACAAATAAATGTGTGTCCATGCCTGTCTACCACAGAAATTCCCACTTTATGTCCTGTGCAGTAAGGAATCATTATAATGTCAATATCTGTAGACTGATTCCATATGATTATGAGATGCCATTGCCTCTTCCTCATACACATTCTTACTTGCAGGACCAGGCGAATGTAAGACATTAATACTAAGACTCTCAAGGATGGTCTTGCAGTGAAGTATTGTGACAGGACTGACTGGAACTCTGTTTCTACTCAGCTGGAAAGACTTCTGACAACACTGAATTTATGAATGTCCCTAAGAAAGTTACTGACATTGAAGGAGTCAGAGAAGATCTGCTGTAATCTACTGTTATTCATAGAGACTGGAACAATTCAGTGGTTTGATAATCAGTATTATGTTAGTACTTTCATTTTTATAATTAACAAATAATGGAAAACTGTTCGGGGTGGATCAGTGGTACAGAGAATTCCCCTACTGCTTGTGTTTAAAAGATGAACATGCGTTGCCTTTTAAGTAGTATTACAATGTTATCTGCTTGCTGATTAAAATGAAAATACAGTCACAGGGGTATTAGTAGTTTTCCTCGTCTCTTTTATTATTAGACTGTTCTTCACTAAGTTACCCTTCTTAAAACAACCCCTGAATGACACTTCTATACCATCAAGTACATTTTAGAGTATGACTGTTGCAACCAGTTATTTCTGTTTTGTGTGTAACATCAGTTTAGGAAGAACATGCATTCTTTTAATTCTGCTCTAAAACATCCTGATAAGAAAGAAGGTGAGCTTGACAGTTTAATGGCGTAACTTCTAAGGTGCTAGATTTATAACATTTTTATCATATTTATCTAGTGACATTTAATCCTTAACTAGTGGGAATTAAGCTAAACTAAAGTTAACACTTTTGTAGAAGTTGGTACTATTTCTTTATTTATTTACCTACCCTTTGTTGATTGGGTTAGTCTCATTATGCCAACATTCTTTCTAGAAGGTAGACCCAAGACAGTATTCATACCGACTAGGGAAACTTGTCCAGTACATGTAGGATATAGCTGCAGGACCAGCTTTATGTGAAGTACATAAATCTGGTCAGTCTAATGGCAATGCATACAATGTATTGGTCTTTATTGCTGGACAAGTGAACCACTAGAATGTTTGCCTTCAACATGCCATAAAAGTATGATACAGTAGAGGGGTGTCCAGTTTGCATTTGGAAGTTTATCTTTCTTCTGTATATCACCGATTACCTACAAGTCAACCCAAGTATTCCCCCCCTGAAAATTAAAGCCTAGACCTGAAAGGAAATATATTCTGGAGGAGAACCAGAACAACAGAAAGACATATTTTCCTTACAGAATACTGTTTAGGAGAAGGATGATCCATCCGGTACAGAAATCATTCCGATCACATGAAAAGGCAGGAGTTGCTTTTTTTTTTTTCTTGCTCTTGTAAATATTCATGGCTAACTTTTTATCCTTAGATTGATACCAGTCTAGCAAATGGATATGTTTTAATGCAACTTCCTGTACAGAATTTAGAACTAAAAGAAGACTACATCAAGATAGAGGACAGAATGGTTGGTGATACAGTTGGCCTAATCTGAAGAAACACCTAATAGGATTTACATTCATATCCAGAGAAATTATCTGCACTGATAACAGTGGATACTATTGAAGGTGCTTCTGATGTTATGTTCTTTTAGTAGTAAGAAGGATGGAGAGAAGGCTTTTAGTACGTCACACAATGATTTCATAATACTCTTTTGGGAGATATTTGTAAGACACTACTGTCCTCAAAATTTGATGAGAATGCTTTTTGTTTCTTCTGGTCTTTCAGAGATTAATTTACTGTATTTCATCACATTACCCCTTTTCTCCTGAGAAGTGATCCTCCTGACTGCATGTCATATGAAAAAATGACGTATACAGAAAAGAGAGAAACAAACTATAGTCTACCACAACCACAAGTAAACACTAATATGTTTTGACTAAAGATATCTGGAGAAAAGTAACTGTTATTCAACAAAAAGCACAACAGAGATGAAATTATTCCAATGGCAATGCAGAATGTGAAACACAAAGTAGAAAGGAGAATTGAAGAAAGTTCTTAGTAGTAGAGAATTTATATGGAAGCCTGAATCATCTACAGACTTTTTTTTGTTCCTTTTGCTCTGCTGCCTGCCAAATATAAGCCCTCTCCCAGCCAATCATTCCATTCCTTCCTCACCACCTCCAGAGAGGTAAGCAAGCTAGCTAGGAGGGGCCCATCATTTGGGAAGCCATCCTCACTGCCAGTGTGCCTATCTGATCTACCCAGGGTTCAGATGCAATGGGCATGCTCATCAAGGGGTCTGTCATCTGCTTTCAAGAGTGACATAACCCACATGACTGCCATGCCACCTTGAAGCCAGCACTCCAGTCTCCAACACAGGCTGCTCCATGTGAATAAGCACCAGGACATGCACCCTTCCCCTCAAAAGACAGGTTAACCAGTAAGCCAAGGAACCCCCCCCCCATTCCTCCCATGACAGCTGCAACAGGGAGAAAAGCTGCTTTTCAAATGTGGGGCAGTTGGGTCACAAACAGAGTTTTATCACCCAAAGTCACTGGAGGTGGCTGAAGTACTTATCATCTTTTGAAGGAATGTAAGTCTGAGATGAGTGTTTATCTTCACAGGGACTAGTGTACAAAGTGGTGATTTTTTTAGCTGGGAATGAAGACAAATAAAGTGGATAATACTCAAACATTTGACTTACTGTAATAGTGAATCCCCCAACAAAAAAAATGAAGTTAATGCTAATGAAGTTGTTTTGCTGAGCTATGAAGCACTCTGTTATTTACATCATGTCCCGAGGGACAACAATCATATTTCCAATCACCAGCTGATCTGAGGTGGAATCTGGTAGGGCTTTTAGATAGGAGTGATCCTCAGACTGGCAAAAAAAGTACAGTTGTATTGCACTTACCATAACTATAAATGTTTGAGTTAATTCATGCTGCAGTACTGATGCTTGGATCTTCCTGGCATGCAGAAGCCTGTGACCAGCCTGATTCTCAGAGTCTTTACATCATCCCTAGTAGACGGACAGCAAGGAATGATGACTGGATGTCAGGGTATAAGAGGGGTGTCGGCTGGTGACATCTTCCAGTCTTTCTATGTTCATAGGTGGTTACTAGGCTATTGACCCAAAGGTATTTATAAGCCTAGCCATGTGTACCCAATATAATGCTAGAGAAACCCAATATAAAGGATCTTGCTTAGACTCGATATCTTAGTTAGCAACAACTGCCCATATCTAGAAGGGTCATAGGTGAAATCCCCAGCAAGAATTTATGGTGTCCCATCCAGTCATAAACAGGGTCATAGATGTGAATTGATAGCCTATTCCAGAGGAGTGGCAACCTCTGAGAGACATCTCTCTCTCTCTTTCTCCAGCAGGTTGTATTTATGTCACAGGTTAGGTTAAGGTCCTTGGAGCAGGTGACCCTTGTCCCATTTGACTTGCATATGTGCAGCATTACCATTAGGTATGGGTCAGCGATTGCACTGCAGGCCAGGCACAATTCTCCTCTAAGTAGTCTGTATGCTACTGAATACAGTGACAGTGACTTCAGTCTGTCAATGTATGTATGACGTGCTGGAGAGCCTGAATTTTTTTTTGGTTAGAAATCTCTGAGGTCTCGAAAGGTTGCTGCAGATATGCTAGGCTGTGCTAGTCAGTCAGATGCCAGAGGACAACATGACACTTCCAGTTGTCAATGTTTTGAGAGAGATAACAGAAATTTCTTAGCGTGGAATAAAAGTAGAGGGATGGGATGATGCTGGATAAAGGATATCCAGCCAGGAAAAAAAAAGCAGGGGAGAGGCCAGCAGATAAAGGGGTAGGAGTGTGAGAGTTCTTACAGCAACACTGATCTACTAGAACATCTACAATTATGTTAAGTGTAACACAAGAATAGTATGTTCTTTGTAGCCAGTGTTGCAGTACTGATTTTTGGGATGACTCCCAAAGCTACAGGTTGGGGGCGTAGCTGTCTAGTGGACCCTGGGACAGCAGGTTCTGCAGAATAGCAGTGGAAAAGCCTGCCCTAGCATGTGATGCAGTGCCTACGTGGTAATGTTTGGTGAAAGTGTGGACAGTGGTCCATGTTACAGCCTCCAAGATGGTCTCAATATGGATACCATATGGGAAGGCAGTGGTGCCTGCCCTGTGTCTCATGGAGTGAGTCCTGATGTAAGCTGGTAATGGCTTTCCATGATGAGTATCACAGAAAGTAATAAAACTGGGTGTCCATTTTGAAATAGTTTGTTTGGATATGGCTCTACCTTCTTTACATTTTGCAAAGGCCATTAGCAGTTTTTCTGCTCTGTTTTTGTTCTGTTTAGGTAAAACTTGATCTGTTGGTGCACATATAAGGAATGTAGGATTTGTTCAGCTTTGTTTTGCAGGTTAGGAAAAAACACTAGCAGGTGAATAGCTTGATTCAAAGTGAATTCTGATACTACCTTTAACATAAAGGAGCGTTTAATTCTGAGTGTAACTCTATCCTTGTGAAAAACAACTAAAGGTTTTTTGCACATCAGGACTTGTAGTTCTGAGACCTACATGGCTAAAATGATAGCTATCAGTAAGGTGGTCTTCCAAATGAGTATCTTTAAAGGAACAGAAGCTGCTGCCTCAAAAGGTGACAGGGTAAGTTTTTGTAATATATAGTTAAAATCCCAAAAAAGGGACAGGGTTTTCCTGGGAGATCTTAGGCGTATAACTCCTTTTACAAGCTGCTTCAGGAGGGATAAGACTAGATAGGTGGGGGTTAGGGAGAGCAAGCAGAGATGGATGAATCATGCACTTTAATAATAGAATAAGGGAGGCCCTAGTCAAATAATACTGAAAGGTATTCCAGCACTAGGTTAATGTCTGCATGGGGAGGTGTGACACTTTGACCTGGCACCAAGTAGAAAACCTTTTCCATTTGGATAAATATGATTTCATGGTAGTTGGTTTTCTTGCCTCTCTCACAAAAAACAGCACTTTAGTGAAGTAATTTGCATTTTTTGGAGTTAAAATCCAAACCACCATGTGGTTAGTTTAAGTGTGTTCAGGTGTGGATGAATGACAGACCTCTGGGTGTTGTAGATTTATCACCAGTGGAATATGTAGTATTTCCCTTTGTTTTTTTTTTTCCAAACAACTTTATTGAACCATCACTTGTGTCATAGGCAAATTTACATTCATATAAAAGTAATCAAACTATATTAACATAACAAACATTATATTTCACATATATTGCTACATATCATATTACCTAAGCAATATTACATAAATTATTCAGCTCCTGCTTTTTTTTTTTTAACAAGAAACATCTTCATTAAATCATCACTTAATACACAGGCAATCATACAGTTATATAAATGAAATCAAACTACACAAACACAATCCTAGTCGCAAGCATTTTACATCATAAACCATACTGACATACTCCCAGTTACAAACATTATACATCACTTATAATCTACTCAATCTTTCTCACTCAAACATTACCTAGCTTATTTAAGTCCTGCTCCTTTTAGGCCTCATTCCTCCCTTGTATGTATTGTTCTCACATTTTACATTTTTTCCTATGTAGTTTGCTCCTACCCTTTTCTAAAGATCTCAATTCCAGTTGTTTTACCTCTGTTAATATATTCACTACTTCCAATATAGTTGGTTTAGATTTTGATTTCCATTTTCTAGTTATTGCTTATTTGGCAGCCATCACTATTGGACTCAGCAAGGCCTTACCATGTCTAGGCAATTCCAATTCTGTATCATAGCTCAGAAAAATCATCTCCCTCATCAGACCAATATGTCCACCCAGCATCTCTGACAGTGCATCCTGCAGGGAATCCTTAAAGTCCACCAACCAACTGCACTCCCAGAAAACAAGTTCCCAATTATCTCTTTCTTCCCCTTCACACCTCCAACATTTATTGTCTACATGAGGAAACATTCTCTGGAGTCTACTTGGGGGATAAAAATGTCTATGTAAACATTTCCAGGCAAAAATCTTAAATCTTCTAGATTCTGTTGCATATTTGGGAGACATACATATATCCTCCCATTGTTTGTTTGTGAGTTGCTTATCCAGTCTGTCTTCCCAGTCCTTTCTAACTGCATTGATTCTTCTAGTTATTGTGCAATATTTTGTATGCTCTACTAATTATTCCTTTTTTATTTTGTTCTAGATTATATTAAAAGCTCTACTGGTGCTGGTCTTTCATTTAGTAACCCCGCATCTTTTTCTCTTTGCCTATACTTTGATATCAATCCCTGATAGGGAAGGCAATCTCTTACCTATTGTCCAAATACATTCTTGGGGTCTTTCCATTCTATCACCTTTCCATCTGTAGTCATTTGCTCCCAATACCTTGGTTCCTTTGCCAGTTTTCTTCAGTAAATACTGGCCCCCTCTTGCCTATTCTCTGTATCCCTAATAGCAGTCATCCCTTTTGGCATAATCTCCTTTCTCCATTCTCGTGTTGGTTTAGTTCTTAGAATACTTTCTGCTACTTTATGGGTATAATATTCTGCATGACTATTGTTATTTTCCTTAACTCATTCACAACAACAGAGCTCAGGAAATTGCACTCTAGCTTCCAATGGGCACAGCCTAAACCTTTTTATAGAATCAAATTATGTCCTAACATTTCAAATAGATATTCACATCTGTTGAACCATAGGGATTATGAAACAAGTATAAATGGCAAACTCTTCAGCAAAAACTATTTTACAGAGTTATTATTCTTTAGGTTCTAGGTCATAAACTGAATTTTAGAAGCCACAGTAAACACCGTAACTATTACATTTGTATTATTTTATAAACAACTTAAAATCTCAGCAACCACTCAAGTTGCACACGCACACACTGTCAGCAACATTTTATTCATCCAGCTGAGATATTTCATATGAGGCCAAGGAATTCTGCCTGTGTTACTTGGTTGTTGAGATATTTAGAAAAATGTGAAAATTGTATCTATATAAATTAATGTCATAAAAACAACAGTTGATATCTATTTACTTGCGCTAGACAGAGGTCAAATATTAATGTGGTTCAGTTTGATATTGCATAAGCTTTATGATGAAATCTTTTAAAACCTTGCACATATCATGTTTTTGGAATTAATGATGCAAATATGCACAAGCAATGTTTGACGCCTTAAGGCATCAGTAGGAGTTAACTGCAGATACACCTGGAAGCGTCTGTCGGATGTAATGAGTTAAAGGCCTGCATCCAAAATCCCAGTCTGCCCTTGATTCTTGAGCTTCCCCCGTGTCTCATCATCATCATCCCTTTCCACTTTGAATTATAGTTTTCTGCTTGTGCTATGTATAGGAGTCTTAACTGTGAAACTCTGAAATACCCCTTCAAACTGGGTAATCCCAATCTGCCCTGTTCTACTGGAAAAATCCGCTTATCCCACTTGACTCTTGTTGTCTTTCTCTCCTAGATAAAGTCCTTCAGCTCTTTATTAATTGCTACCCACAACCTCTCATTTGGTTGATAAAAATATGCCTGACCTGTGTATAAGACTAAAGGGACTAAAACATTTTAACTGCTTGTATCTTACTTTCCATATCCACACAACAAAGCTTCCATTTTCTCAGTCTTTGTATTATGTTTTGTTTAGTCTATTCCCACATATCATTAGCTGCCACACTAGAATAATTTTAATCCATACTCCTAAAGATTTAATTTTATCATGTCCCCTTAAATATGGGTATTCCTGAACCAGTTCATGTGTGGGTACATCATTTACTGCAATTGCCTTTGTTTTAGCTTCATTAATTTTGTATCCTGAAAAGATCTGAAACTGTCTGGAAATATTCCACAACACTGTAATGTCTTTTTCTGGTTTTGTCAGGTATAAAATAATATCATCTGCAAATAAAGCCAGCTTTTCTTGACTACCATACCAATTATATTCTTTAATTTCTGAGTCCCTTATTTTCTTTGCCAATGGTTCTAAATATAACTCAGATAATAAAGGGGAAAGAGGACAGCCCTGCCTGGTTCCTCTGCATAAGCAGAAATTATCAGAGAGGACCCCACTCACTTTAAATTTCGCTTCTGATCCCTCATATATTCTTCTAATCAACCTTATATTTTTTTCAGGAAAGGCAAATGTTTCCATTGCCCTGCTCATAAAGTCCCAGCTTATTCTGTCAAATGATTTCTCTGCATCAAGACCCACCAACAACAATAGTATTTTCTTATATTCTGCTTCCCTCTGGATCATCAGTGTTCTGTTAATGTTGTCAAATGTTTGCCTCCCCTCCACAAAACCACACTGGTCCATATCTATAATTTTTGGCATTACTTTTGCCATTCATTTAGCCATTGTAGACATGAACAATGTATAATCATGGTTTAGTATTGAAATGGGCCTGTATGAAGCCGGATCTGATGGATCCTTACCCTCTTCAGGTATTACCACTACCACTGCTTTCTTCTAGGACAATGGTACTTCTCCTCCTCTTAAGATATTGTTAAACAAAACCTTCCAGATCTTTATCAGTTTTTTTCCCTCCTAGCTTCCAAACTTCCACAGAAATACCATCTATTCTGGGGGACTTTCCTGTAGACTGGTTATACATCACAATTTTTATCTTATCTGCTCCTATTCTAACTGTTAGTAATTGAGCCTCAGCTTCCTCTAACCTTGGCATATTTAATTCTTCCATAAACATTTCCACTTATATCTTTTCTTGATTTTTATATTTCTCAGCTTTATACAGACTCTCATAGAATTTCCAAAATATTTCTAATACAGGATCTCATTACCTTCTTTGTTAAAGGATCCCTAAGTTTGAGCACAGCCCTTTCTACTTTCTGTTGCATGAGTCATTGTGCTGAAAGTTTTTATGCTTTAGTGTTATTGTCAAAAACAATTGCTTAACAGCAATTTTTCTAAGCTTGTGCATATTATCGAGGTACTCCCCTTATTTTCTGCTTAGCATTCTGCAGTTGATCCTCTTCCCCCTATTCTGCAATACGTTAACATTTGTCAGTCCCTATAAATAATTATTGTTACTTGTTAATCATAGCGTCCTTTCTTTTATTTCCCCCATTTTTAATCTCCACCTTAATTTTATCCCACTCCCTAGATATAGTTTCAGAAGAAATTTCTATCCTCTCTAACAGCTCCTACATAATCTCCACTACCCATTCCTTAAATTCCTCTCTTTTCAGCAGATAGGTGGGAAAGCGGCCAATGTCTCATTTTTTATTTCATTACACAGTGTTTTTATTTTAGGTATTATTGGCACATGATCTGAAATAGTTATTGGGTGGATATCAAGGTCTTCAATTAAATGCACATGTTCCTGTGAAATGTAAATTCTATCTAACCTAGCCCAGTTTTTATATCTTGGGGAATAATATGTAAATTCACTCTGAACTCCTATTACTGAATTCACAACATCCATGCCAGATATTTTCAAAAATTTTTCATAAATCTACCCTCCTTTGTTATATTTTCTCTCCTGCCCCCCAACACATCTTCACTGCTGAAAATCAAGTTCCAGTCCCCACCTATAGGTAATATTCCTTGATGAAAACTGATTATTTATCCCAGAATTTTCTTAAGCTCCGTTACAGCAGGTTTAGATGGGTAGGTAATCCTCCTCCCTTAGCACTACAAATCTGGTATTATTATCATTTTTATCTTCTTCTATCACTATCCAAGCTCCTCTTGAACTTAATATAAGTACTCTTCTTTTGCTTTGTCCCAGGTATTCAGCTGAATGACCATCCCCAAAACCTTTCTTTATCAAATAAACATGTTCATATATTTCTAAGTGTGTTTTCTGTGACATAGCTACTTGTACTCTACATTTTTTTAATATAGTTCACAACTTTTTCTTGTTTGGATTTATCTGTCAAGCCAATTACATTTAAAGACATTAAAGAAAGTATCATTGTATTAAAAAGTTATTATTCCCACCTTTTATGTATAACACCTTTTTGTTAAATGTCTAGTTCCAGCTTTTGTGTTGCATGCATACACTGTTTGGCAGGTTGAACAGTTGTTTCTTGTCATATACATTTCAGACTATGTCACATCATATAAAACTTTTTGTTTTATTGAAAGCCCTCAAAAAAAAAACACACCCCATACCCCCCTAAAACCTATTAACTTAATACTAACACACACAACTATATACACCTTCAAATATTGAAGTTTTACCCTTCTAATAGGAACTAAAGTCCCAAACTGACAGCCACTCTCACAGACTTGATTTAAACTAAAAGAAAGGTCATCTATGCTAAGACGCATAGTGCAGCCTGTGCTTCTACTAACTGCTAATTGGTTTTGTCTTATATTTATAGCTCTCCCAGTTGAATGTTTTCAGAGAACATTAACTTTTTTTCAAACATCTTTATTCAATTTACACATTTGACAAAGGCAATCTTACATTTATATAAATGAAAAACATACAAATTATATCACTTTAGTTACAGTTTACATCACAGACACCACTAAAGCAACTATAGTTGTAAACATTATACATCACTTATAAACCATCCAGTTATTGTCAGTTAAGCATTATATAGCTCATTTAAATCCTGCCTCTTAAACCTCATTCCTGTTTTGCATATATTGTTCCCACAATTCCCATTTTTTCCTATGTAGTTTGCTCATTCCCTTTCTAAAGATCCCAATTCCAGATGTTTTACTTCTGTTACTATATTCAGTACTTCTAGTAAAGTTCATCTAGACTTTGATTTCCATTTTCTCGTAAATGCTTTTTTGGCAGTCGCCATTATTAGATTCAGCAAGGCTTTACTATGTCTAGGCAATTTCGATTCTATAGCATAACTCAAAAAAATCATCTCCCCAGTCAGTCCAATCTGCTCACCCAGCATCTTCGAAAGAGCGGTCTGCAGGGAATCCCAAAAGTTTGCTAGCTCATCACACTTCCAAAAAATTTGTTCTCAGCCACCTTTTTCCTGCCCAACACACCTCCAATATTTGCTATCCCCCATTACTCTTTGTGAATTGCTTATCCAGACTCTCTTCCCAATCCTTTCTAAGCTCCTCTAATTTATTCTTATAATTGTCATGCAATATTTTATATGCTTTACTAATTATTCCTTTTTTAATGGCAGCTTCTGTTCTAGATCCTATTAAAAACTCTACCAGTGCTGGTCTTCCATTTAGGTGCCCCCTATTTCTTTCTCTTTGCCTATACTCTGATATCAATCCTTGATAGGGAAGACAATCTCTAACATGCAGTCCAAATAAATTCTTGGCCTCTTGCCATTCTATTACCTTTCCCTTTCTAGTTATTTGCTCCCAGTATCTTGATAGAATATTAACTATCTTGGGAAACCCCCTGAATGCTTTCAGAGGACATTATCTACTTTGGTAAAAACCCTGAATGCTTCCAGTGAACATTATCTCTTAACCTATTTCTCTTTTCTTTTTTTTTTTTCCCTCAGCCAATCACTCTCCACCAAAATTTAGCCAATTTCTAATTATCAGATTGTCTCCATGGAGACAAAAGAACCAGGCAGCAGTTTCTCTTGATCAGATTATTTCTATGGAAACATGAAGACCAGGTGCAGAAATGTTACTGAGCTTACATGCATTTGCTAGAAAAAATAAAATTCATAATATTCAATGTTTTTTTTTTCATTTACTTGCTCTTTCTTAAAACTTAAGAAGTCAATCTTAGGTCTGTAAGCCAGTCATTTCTCCATGCATGAATGAGAAAAAGCACATTAACTTTTCTTTTATCGTGCTGTTTAACCAGGCTTTTTTATACATAGCAATGCCTACATTTCTTAAAACTTAACAAGAAGACAGAGAGAAGGGAGAAAGAAAAGAAAAAAGAACAGCAGCACCTGTTTACAATCCACATTACAGGTAAAAATAACTGAAAAAAATTTTACATTATAGCATTTACAGAAAACCACATGCCACAAAATTGGTACTATTTAAGAAAAATATTTACTTACAGTTAACTTTCTCCCTACTCTTGCCCTCCCCAAAGCACTTTTCCAAACATTAATGACATGAAGTAGGGCATATGCTTTAGTGTCTCCCACAAGTCCAACAAACTTTGAAAAAGTCCAATACTTCCAGATTTTCTTGTTCTTTCATATTCACAAATATAATTATTGCATTGTAATCCCATATAAAGTTACTTGTTTTATTACTGTTTGTCTCCGAAATCCTGCCTCTGCTTCATTTCCAACATACTCTGGTTTCTTCTAGTCGACTCTTGTGCCTCTTTCATTCTCCCCATCATCCATTATAAATTTTGAAAAGGTTTCACAGGTACGTGGTCTTTATTACCAGAAGAACAAGAAGCAGAATCTCCTTCTGTTTCACAGCTTAATTTTTGTTGGACAAACTTCTGTATTATCTCTTTAGCATGTACTTCATCAAAAACAATTTTGTCCCTCCAGGGAAGAATAACTTGAAGACAGCTGGATAGAGTAGTTTGAATCTCACACTTGCATCTCAACATTCCCTGAATAGTGGAATAAATTGCTCTTCTTCTGTCTGGTGTACAATGAGTAATCATTCTCCACAAACACTCTGCTGTCTCCCACTTTTAGTACTTTGTCCTTCTGCCACAATTTTGTCAGAATCAACTCCTTCTGCTGGCAGGATTGTATATTTACTATTAAAGATCTAGGTTGCTTTCTTGTAGCCAAGTTTGGAGCATACACACAATGTGCCCTTTCAGCTAACAACTCCTGCTGTGGAATACCAGTCCAGTTGCTTATTTGTGCTTTCATAAAATGAAAGCAGTCTGTTCCTTCCAGCTTCTCTGGTGTAGCTGAAAATCTCAGGTTCTCCCTATGTGCTCTGTCCTCTAATTATATATTTTTTAAACATCTCTTCCTGAGCAGTCTCATATTCAGCCAGCCTTTTCATTTCGACCTCTGATTTTTGCAGCTTTATCATGTCATCTGAGCATCTGTCTAAAGCTTCTACCATTATTTTCCAGCCTTTTGTTGTTTGTGTTGGTATACTCCATCAGTGTTTTGTTTATTTTAACCAGGTCTGTATGCAATTGTTATATATCTTCCTGTAGGTTACTGGAAGGCATGTCTGAAGATTGCATTGCTTTTTGCTGAACAGCTGCAGAACACTCCCCAGTCAGTGTTTCTTCCTCGCTTTTTGTAGCTGCTTTTTTTCCAGGTCTTCTGTATTTCTTTATTCCTGGCATCCAGGCAGTGCACTTACTAGCCAGTTAGTGAAATCTACCCATAAACACAGGCCTACTGGCATTATCTACTGAGTTTCTGCTTTCACACTGGGAGAGCTAGAAATAAACTGTTACTCAATGTGTAGCCATCTTAGAAGGCCTCTAGTATTTACCTTTGTTGAGGGTCAACAGGAGGGAGAACCAGTGCTGCCTTTCCCAGAAGGGGACTACAAGTATCATGTCTGGCTTGTCTAACCTAACTTTTATCAGTCCCCTGGGGAGGAAAGGCAGTCAGCAAGAGGTCTGTCCATTTGAAGGAGAAGGCATCTGTCCTCCATGTCCCTGTGTTTCTGGAGCAGAATTTTTGTAGTTGTCTGTTCTGATGAAAACTAAAAAGATCTATACTAGAGTGTCCCCACTGGTGGGTGAGGTCCAGGAAGATCACACTAAGCATCCATTCATTGTGGTCCAGTACAACCCTACTCAGAGAGACTGCTATGGTGTTATTCTGGCCTGGGATGTAGGATGCCATTAGTGTCAGTTGCAATTTTGTGCCAAGAGATAAAATCGTTATTGCCAGATTGCACAGTGGGAAGAATGAGTTCCCCCGTGTTTATGTACCACATAACTGTGGTGTTTTCTGCTCATATCTGTAGTGTTCTGGCTGCTTTAAAATGCTTTTACAGCTAGAAACACTGCAAGCATTTCTTTCTCATTTATTTGCAATTTATTTTTGTTCTGGGGTCCAGATACCCTGCAAATTTAGGGGTCCTAAATGCGCTCCCAAGGCTACTTCTGAATTGTCTGAATCAATGGTTTTGTCTGTTTCTGGTAAATAATAGTTTGACCCTGGGTTCAGCAGGATGGTGTCTTTCCACCAAAGAAGCTAATTTTTTAGACAAGGGAGAGAAGAGGCACCAGGTTTTCCAGGGTTGAGAATGATGTTCCAAGTTTTTTTCAGAACTATTGGAGTCTTCTCACTGCAGTTTTACATGGGGAGCCATTAAGATGTGTGATGCCATGTATCCCAAGTCTCTTAGGTATTCTCTGCAGAGATTGTCTGTTTTAGAAGTAGGCTGTGCAGATAGTTTGTCAGGAAAGAAAATAAAAGTTATGTACTCACCATAACTAGGTATCTGTGTTGTCCATTTTCATTCTTCCTCAATGAATGTGTTATGGATCTGATTCAGCTGCATACTTCAGACTTTGGATCCAACTCTCGAGCTCCTCCCTCTACCCACAATGCCTTAGTCTATCCTCAATACCTCAGATCAAGTTTTTTGTCATAAGATCGCCATACATTAATTAAAGAAAGGGATAGCTCAAACCCAGAACTATAAGTTCCAATAAGAAATCTATGAGGTTCCTCCAGAAGATTATAGGAAGGGGGATGGATGGGGGAAGTTCAGGAAGAATGAAAATGGACAACACAGTGCCTAGTTATGGTGAGTACATAGCTTTTATATCTGATGGTGTCCATTTCATTCTTCCACAACAAATGGGACAGTGTCCCCTCCTACGTAAATCTTGGGTGGCCCTCATGGAAGGGTATTCTGGAGAACAGCTGAACCAAAGGCAGCTCTGTTTCTGGAGATTCGGTTCAATTTGTAATGAGTAACAAAGGCATGAGCACTGGACCATGTGGCTGCTGCGCATATATCATCAATAGAAGTTCTTGACCAAAAAGCAGATGAAGTGGCCATGGATCTATTGAGTGGGTTTTAGGCAGTCTTGGTAGAGAGATGTAATTAGTTATCCATTTAGCCAATGTAACTTTAGATACTGGATAAGCCAGTTGATTTGTTGAGAAGGATACAAACAGCTGGTCTGATTTTCTGAATTCTTTAGTTCTGTGTATATAAAGTGTAATTGTCTGTGAACATCTAAGGGATGTAGCATGCATTGTCCTTTGTTTGAAAAAAATTGGAAAGAAGACTGGTAAATGAATGGACTTGTTAATATTAGATTCAGAAGGCATTTTAGGTAAAAAGAAAGGTTTTGTCCATAAAGTTATCCTGTCGTTTTGGAAAATAATGTGCTGAGTTTTTGATGAAAGAGCCTGGAATTCACAAGTTCTTTTTGCATAAGTAATAGCTACTAAGAAGGCTGTTTTCCATGATATGAGTTGTAAATAATTTTTTTGATGAAGGTTCAAACAGTTGCTAAGTCAGACCTTGTAGAACCACAGTCAAGTTCCAAAGAGATGAAGGATCTTTTACGGGGGGGGGGGGGTGTCTAAGGAGAAAAGTGCCATTTAAGAAAGCTTTACGTAACTTGGAAGAAGCCAAACAATCATTTTTATCTCCTGTATGAAAAGTTGATATGGCTGCCAATTGTAGTTTAATTATAGAAAAACTAGCTCCTTTTTTGAAAAGAGCTGCTAGAAAATCAAGAACAGCAGAGACAGGGACAGTAAAGGGGTCAACATTGTTTCTTAATGCTCAAAGGGAAAATCTTTTCCATTTGCTCTTGTACACCTTTCTGGTGGAGTCTTTTTGCGAGGGTAATAATACTTACTGGGGAAGAAAGCCTGGGGTGTCATAATTGTTGGAACTGGAGAAACCATGATGTTAGTTGAGGGTTTGAATATTGGGATGACTTATCCCTGAGGGATATGGGAGAAGATCTGGAGATGGGTCTAGTATCCAGGAAGGATAATGAAGATGAGACCAAAGGAGGAGGAACCACACCCGGCGAGGCCAGAATGGAGTAATGAGGATGAGTGAGCCCCTCAACTGATTTGCTTTCTGTAGAAATTTGGGGATGAAAGGAAGCATGGGATAAGCATAAAGGAGACAGGATTGCCAAACGTGGGCTAGAGCATTTGTTGTTTACTCCCCCTGATGGAGGATGAGGAGAGAATACCTGCTGCATTTGCTGTTGGGAGACAAAAAGAGGTCACACCAAGGATGGCCCCAATGATGAAAAATTTTCTCCACCACTGATTGTTTGTGAGACCACTTGTGAGGCACGAGAATGAACCTGCTGAGTTTGCCTGCTAGCACAATGAATTTCCCTGGAATATGCAAGCGGTTGGTGATCACCCATTACCACACTGTCATAGCCTCCTGGCAGAGACAAGAAGACTGGGTTCCCCCTTGTTTGTTGATGTACCTGACTACAGAGATGTTGAGTTCTAGAGGAAGAGCATCTTGAAATGCCTACAATGCTATAAGGACTGCTCTCACCTCCAGGATGTTGATATGTGAATTGGTCTGTTGGGGGACCATGTGACTTAGACTGTCCTTCCTAAATAATGCCACCCCACCACAAATGGGAGGTGTCCGTAGTCACTGTGGTCATTGGGGGCAGTAAAACAAAAGGTCAGCCTAGGTAAATGTCATCTGACTGGATCCACCAGTTTCTTTGCAAATTGGTGTAAGCCTGACTGAAAAATATAGGAGTTGTCGAAGAATAGACCATTGAACAGCTAGAGTTAATTGAAGGACATGCATATAGTAATGTGCTAAAGGAAGTAGGACTATTGCTGCTACAATAGACTCTAATGATTAAATAATTAATCTGGCTGGAGGAGACTGATGGGGTAGAATCTGATGAACTTGAGAACTGAGTGTGTCTATGTGATGGGTAGTCAAAGATGCAACTTGTGTTGTTGTGTTCAGATGTGTGCCAACAAACTCCAGGCTCTGTACTGGTGTCAGATTTGACTTGATATAATTGACTGTTATCCCTAGTGAGCACCAAATATGTTGAAAATAGTCCCAGGATTGCTGTAGGAGATGCATAATAGGGGTGATGAGCAGCCAGTTGTCTAGGTATGGAAACACTCAGAATCCTTATAGTCTCAAGTAGCTGCCACCACTGCCTACCATGGGGGCTGTGGTGAATCCGAAGAACAGGGCTATGAATTGGTAATGACTGGCTCCCAGCTGAAAGTGTAAATGTCTTTGGGAGCACCTTTTTATTTTGATGTGATGATAGTATGCGTCATGAAGATCGATGGAACACATCCAATCGTCCTTGCACAAAAATGACAGAATAGTCTGAATGGTGACCATTTGGAGCTTTGACTTTTTCATGTACTCATTTAGTTTGCTTAGATCCAAAATTGGTCTCAGGTCCCCTGTCTTTCTGGACACTAAAAAGAAATGTAAGTTCCAAATCCTGTTTAGTCTGGTGGGACCTCCTAGATGACTCCTTTGTCTAGCACCTTTTGAATTTCTTGTGCTCCTGCCTTCCTCTGACTAGGTGGAATGTTGGGAAGCTTCTTTCTTTTGTAGCTTGGGAGCTGGAAAATGGTATGAAGTAACCTCTGGATGTTATTTTTAGCACCCAGGTAACTTTTGTTATAGCAGTTCAGGTATCTGGGTGCAAGGACAATCGTCCCCTAAGTGCCTTCAGAGCAGGGCAGTTGGACAGCACTTCAGGAGTGCTGAAAGGGTCTATCTGGAAAAAAATCACGGAAACCCAGATTTTGCGGGCCTCCTTTGCCTCAAGGGCAGCATCTACCATTAGAACTGCTTTTTCTGCAGGATTTGTCTCTGCGCACATACTTTAAAGGTCCCTGAGATTTACAAAACCACATTTTCTTACCACTTCTCTGAGTTCTAGAAAAAGTTCATTGAGGGGTAGAAAACTTGATTCCCACAGCAGACAGGGTCTTTCCTTCTTGTTCACTGTGGGTAAACATTTCTTTCACAGACGGAAGAAACAAAGAAGTTCCATCAAAGGGAGAACTGATGAAGGACATCTTGAAAGGGTCCACAAAGTCGCATAGCGGCATCCAGGGATGTCTCCTTATGGCAATGCCTGAAATGGCCACCTGTGAGGCACCATCAGCTGCATGAGAGATCAACCTCATGGATGCATTGGAAATTGACAGAAGAGTAGCCAGCTAAGAAGATGATATTTTGAAATCTTCTGCAGACATGGATGCAGAGAATTTGACAGTTCTTTGGATAAATCTCTCTGTAGCCTTGCAAAGTGTGCCAGATAGTTAAGAGACCTCAAAGTGGAGATTATTGAGACAAAAACTCACTTTCTAAATCTGTCCAGCACACCAGACTCTGTGTTTGGTGGGTGGATAGAACAGCTATGTTCTTCTAGCTCTTTTTTAGTGGCTGCCACCACAACCATTGTATTTACAGGGTCATTTTTGCTCCAATGGGGTTTATCTTTGGGGGGGGGCTAAGAATTTGTCAGGGTGATGCAATACTGGATCAACAGAATCCTGCTCCTTCCATGCCCAGCAAGAGACTAGATTAATAAGCTTATCCACCGGCGGGGTCATCCAAGACATAGAGAATCCTGAGCCAAAAGATTCCAGAAATACCGACTCCTCTGGAGAAGCATTATCAGATAACCAACCTCCTTTTTGCTTAAGGATCTCTAATATGTCCCCAAAGAAGTTTGGAGATGTCATCAGGTGGTGGTCTTGAGGACTCTTATCTTTCCTCGAAATCTGTATCTTCAGTGACAGATTCCAATGGGGAATATATGTGCCTTCTCTTGCATGTTCTCCTCTGATGGACCTCCTCAAGGGGATGTTTGGGGGGATGGGTCAGAAGAGACAAAGAGTTCCTTCATGGGAACTGACTGGAAGCTAGATGGAACTGGATGTACCTGTGGGATAGGTCTGATGGACTCAGAGCTCAGAACCAAGGAGGGACTAATGGAGGATCTGAAGGAGAAAAAGCCCTTTCCACAATCTTGAAGGCAGAAGGACCCAAATAAGCTGTGGACACCCGAACCGGAGCTGAATGTTCCAGAACAGGTAGATCATGACTCCAACTGTATCTGTGCCTGGAGGAGGGAACCAGACCCAAGCTGTCCAGTGCTGAGGCTCCAATGGGCAGGGATGGATCTGACAACATTGGAGGGAGAAATTTAAGAGCAAGATTTCTTTTTCTTTTTTTTCTTATATAGAGAAAAAAATTACCAACGATGGTTATTAAGATTTACCCTGTTAAAAAGGGTAAGAGGGACAGAAAGAGAAAATACCAGTGATGGTAAATTTAAGAAATTACTATTAAAATAATAGTATAGAAACTCCTGATGCAGAAAAAAATGAAGACTAAGAGGGAGGTGTATAGTATAAAGAAGGAAATTCTAGATGAGAAAGTTAAACTTTTATAACTTACAAAAACTTGAAAAACTCGAACAAAATGCTGTGAGAGAAGGACCCTGAATGCGATGGTGGCAAACGAGATCTGAGGTATTGAGGATGGAATAGGGCATTATGAGTAGATGGAGGAGCTCTACAGTTGGATCCAAAGTCTGAAGTATAAGGATGAGTCAGATCCAAGGATCGGCTCCATAACTCATTCATTGAGGAAGAATAAAAAGGACACTATCATATCCTTGTCTTGGGGTAGTAAGTCCTTTTGTTGCATTAAATCTAACAGTGCACACAAAAAAAGAATTTTTGTCTGAGGCTGAAATTGTGACTTAAGGAGATTGAGAGTGAGGACTACCTTCTGGAAACAGTCCACAGTGATGCGCACGGCTGCTTTAAGTTCCATGATGGATTTCCCTCAAATGAGGCAATTGTCCAAGTAAGAGTAAGTATGAACCCCTAAGTTTCTGCAGTGGACTAGAACTGGAGATAGGCATTTGGTGAAAACTCTGAGAGAAGAGGATAAGCCAGATAGTAAAGGCCAGAACTGGCAGTGCAATCCTGCTGCCATAATCTGAAGATACTTCCTATGCTCTTTTGGTATAGGAACATGAAGGTAGGCACTCTTTAAGTCTGGGGTAAACATATAGGCTCCTTGAAAGATCATGGGTAATTTTTTTTTTTTAGGGTTAACATCTTGAATTTGTGAATGTGCAGGAACTTGTTTAACTTTGACAAGTCTAAGATTTGTCTTCAAGTGCCTTCCTTTTTTTTGGGACTAGAAAGATGCTTGAGTCAAACCCTGTACCCTCCCTCTCCTGCATGGACTGATTGAATGGATCTTTGTTGCAGAAGTTCTAGCAAGGGGGGGCGTCTTGGTCTTTTGGGGGCTTTGGCATCCCTAGTGAACACAGCTTTTCCCTGAACTGAATGGAATAGCCTTTTTCTATGATATTTAGGACCCACTGGCCCTCAGTGATAAGTTTTCACTGCTATAGAAAGGAAGACAGTATCCTCGCTAGAGGGAGGGGGATGCAGTGGGTTTGGGATGGGGAGGGAGTGGGTGCTGTACATAGTCACAGCTGCTCTCTGCAAGGTTATGGTCTTTTGACCCCCCCCCCCTCAGGTGTAGAGCACTGTTCAGGTTGCTGCCTTCTAGTCTGTCTTGTTTCTTGGCTTGGGGAAGGCTCCCCTTTTCTTGTCTTGGCGGCAGAGACCAGGATTTAGAAGGATAATTCCTGTTATAGCTAGATGTGGGATACAAATAAAATTCTTTACAGTTTTAATCTGTTTCTCATTTTCATACAGAGATACAGTGTTTCTCTGCAGGGGGGCTACATAGGAACTCCTTATCCAGTTGGGCAGCCAGGAGTTTAGCCTTTACTTGGTCTGAGAGTACTGTAGTCCTCTGCCAAGCATGTCTATGAGTGACACAACCTGTAGCACCTGTTATACATGATGCATCTAATGCACTATAACAACATTTCAGTGAATGTCTGGATATCTAGAGTGCTGATCTAGCATTCTCCTGTATGTCTCACTGCAAGACCTTCTCTGTAATGCCCTCTGCCTTAGCAATTACTTGCTCTTGTAAGTATTGTATTAACTTTAACATGTAAATTTGGCAGTTAAGAGCCTCCATAGTGAGAGCAAGCAGATGTGTTGGTCCTTTTGCCAAATCTAGAAATCTACTTTCTCTGTCATTAGGCAAAGAGTGTCCAGCTGCACCCTTACTGGATTCAGTAGACACTACTGAGCGATCTGCTTGTGGGTGTCAAGCACTCTATAAAAACAATCTGGCTTTCTAGCAGTACGTGGCACAGAGTAAGATTGCAAAGAGATGTCCTCACAGACATCATCTAGAACTAAATGAACATAGGGAATAGCCAGCAGTCTAGGAGATGGTATGCTAAGAAATTATCTATAATGAGATTGGGCCAAAGAGAATTATTTGCTCTACCAATCAAATGCCTTCCTCATCTTGTGCAATGTACCCCCCAAAGGATAAATCCTCAGACAGAGAAGCAGAAGAGAGGGTGTCATCTGAGTCAGAGTCAGGGAAGCATTAAGGGGGAAGTGTTTAGCATAACACAACTCTTCCTCATCTTCGGATTCTGAGGAATCTGAGTCCTTCTGAAGGAAAACATCCCTCTTCCTTTTACCTGGAGAAGCTTCAGAGGCAGGCACCTGTGGCTGGCTGAGCTCCTTGGACTTCGTAAAAACCATGAACTCAGGCTGTCTTAAGCAGGTCCTCTGTCTCATCTTGGGCAGAATCAGCTGAAGACTTGACTGTAGATTGGGGCAAGCTAACCAGTCTCTTTGGTTTACTCGTCACAGGTTTTGAAAGCATGCCTCGGTACATGGTCAGGCAAATGAGACCTTTGTCTAGTTCCCTGAAGTTTGTTCTTGCAAAACTGCCAAAGCAGTAAAACTATCTCCCTTGGTTACCTACACACAACTTCAGAAGCCAAAGCTTGCAGAGTGGCTTCAGACCCAGTCGACATCAGGTTTGAAATAGCCACAATTGTATGGTCTCCTACCATGGTGGCCTTTCAAGGGGTTGCACCAGAGGGCTTAGGTCTAGTGGTCATTGGACCAGGGGCTGCAGAGGTGCCTTGATGGAGTTGTCAGTTGACCTGACTGCAAATGCAGAAGGTTCCCAGTCGAACACTGAGTTCTTGCTCATTTTCTTATCTTTGAGTTTCTTTGACAAGGAACTGGACTGAAACAGAAGTGTGTGAAGGAGTGGATGGGGCTGGGTCCCAGGACTCCATGTGGGCTGCAAGGACTTTGGCCCTATGCTTAAGGGTTTTTGAGTGAAAATTAGTACAGTCCTGACAACTAGAAATACTGTTCTGAGGCCCCAAACAAAACAAACAAAAGGAATGGAAATATTTATGCAGGATTTGCTTCCCACACTTCAAGTAGTTATTGACCTTTTTAAACATTTATTAGAAGAAATTCTCTCCAACAGCGTACTTATCTGAAAGCAGGTTGAAAGAAACTCTGGGAAAAAAAATGCCAACAGATGGACTGTGAGTGTTAGATAAAATATAGTAGTGCATTGGACTGCACAACTAAAAAGAACTGAGGATAGTGCCAATAGACACCCCTCTTATACCCTGATGTCCAGAAGTCAGTCAGCAGATGCCCTTAGCTAGGAATGATGTAAAGACTCTGTGAATCAGGCCAGCTGAGTGCTTCTGCAGAGCAAGAATACCCAAAAGTCAGTATTTCAACATTGACTACAAAGAACATATTAATCTTCTATACTGAGATGACCAGGGATTTGGATTCAATTGTGCAACTATACAAATATGGTTAAGTATGCCCTCCCTATAATATCAAAATATCAAAAACTAGGGTCAAGGATCTGATGAACATTAAGGAAACAGCAAGAAGAACAAATAGCAAGAATGAATGTGAACTGAAAGTAGAACCCCTTCATATGGTATCTCAAGACCGGTCTGTGGGCTTTGTGGAATGGGATTGATGACACAGACACCTTGCAAGCCTGCCTTAAAAAGGGAATGTGATTTGCAATGTCAACATAATATTTTTTGATTTTACAGTTATTCGAGTTTGCAAGAAGTAGAATGGGTCTCTGCTGACTATCAGTTTTTACCACCAGTAAAAATACTGATATAAAATCTTTGCCTTGATCTGGAAAAGGTACTTGTTGAATTTTTTCTTCATTAGCAAATTTAGGAGCAAAGGAAACATTAGATGTAGGTGATCTCTTGGAAGTGCTTTGAACAAGTTTTGCCAAAGTACTCTACCTTTTGCTGATACTACCTGCTTTATCCATGGATCTGTGGAGATGCTAAACCACCAGACGATGAAAAAATGAAAACCTACACCCCCCAAATGGTGATGAAGGGGAACTGAGTGCAGGTAATAATGAAGCACAATGTCACTAGGCTTTGTAGAAAGCTCTGCTTAAGGAGAATGGACCCTTGTTGCTGATGTTTAACCTTAAACTGCTGTTTCATCTGGTAATGTTTTCCCCTGCCTGCACTACAGATGTGCTGTTTGCTTTATACAGAAGGGCTAGGACCTACATCAAAAGCTTGCTTTTACAAAATTAACAAATGAGTGTGTGGAAAGTTATAAATGAGGTACTGACAGCATCATACTCACATTTAAAGGTTATGGATTAAAGCCTAAATGGGTGGCATAGGAATAAAATCCTGACTACAGCATAGATAACCCACGTTTGAGTAGTGGCTTGTGGATAGACACATCCCAGGGGGCAACAGGAGCACATACATGCTGGTTACATTTCCTGGTGCAGACTGGGGATGCAGTGTTTCCTGTGGGTGGCTGGGGCAGACCTGCTTATGCCAACCGCAAGCAGAACTGAGAATCAGTGCAGCACAGATGACCATGCATGTCACAGCCATGGTGAGCATATCAGGAAGTAGGGCAAAAAAGTAAAACATCTCAAACCACCCCCTGATAGTTGTCTACATGATGACACCTCTCAACTGACTTCAGCCTGTGTTGATGAGGGAAATGAATAGGTCAAATGGTCAGGAGGGAGCAGATGACTGGCAAGGAACAAACAAGCAACAGCCTCAGAGTTTGCATGAAGAAATTTGTGCTGCTACCTGTCGCTCTGAAAATTAATTAGACTTCTATAAAGTGGGTGACCATGAAGCAGTATGAATATAAAGTGTCCTGCAGATAAGGAAACCTGGCCTAAGAGTAGTAATGGAAAGATGCTCTGGTAACTTAAGTCACTATGAAGTATTCCTTTTCTTAGGAAAAGTTCTCTTACACTTTACTTATAAACTTCTTTCTCCAAAAGAAAGATTTTCCCCAAATAAATCATCATCAAGAGGAGAACTTGAGAAAAGAATCCTCATCTTTATAATCAGTATTTTACCCTACAAGGAAAGAAACATGGTGCCTATAAGACAGAGTGCCTTCATCTTCCCCAAAACTAAAAGCTGTGGAAGGAGATGGAAGTAATTTTCTTTTAAATTCCTTTATTTACTTTTGTATACCGGTATAGTCCAACTGGGTGATAGCCCATTTTCAGCGGAGGCCTGGGGAGAAAATCTCCATAAAACATACAATAATAGTTACAAAGTACATCACTTGGAGAGTATACAATTTAAAAAAATTTATCAATGACAAAAAATTAACAATAACATTTTGAAGCTTTTACAGAGAAATCCAGTGCAAAAAAGACTACATCAAAAGAGATTTACAATAAACAGAAATTATAAAAAAAAGAGGAACATTTTATACAGAGATTTGTTTTTGTGACAAACAGTAGTCAGAGACTAGAGGTACAAAGAGTAGAGTCAGAGAAAATATGTAAAAGCTGTAGAGATCAGATCAACATTATGATAAAACAACTGAATGTGTGAAGTACAAGAACAAGTTAAGTTTACTGTATGTGATATGAAAAAAGGAAATTATTCCACAGAAAGATGTTTAACAGATGCTGCTGAAAAATGGAGTTTGAACAGCCAGACCTTCAAAATATTGCTGGGAAAATTTTACAAAGTCAAAAGTTGGAGAACCATCAAAGAAAGAGGCACCATACACGATGTCTGCACATCAGATATTCAGGTAGGAAGCATCCCCACTAAAAGCATAGGGATATCAGACAAGGGGAGTCCTTGACATCTTGAAATAGGAAACAGTATCAAATGCCAGATGACTAAGGACACCTATGAGACAGATGCTGTTTTGATAACCATTCATGCAACCCATTTTTAAATGGTTGGCACAACGAATCCTTTGTGCTACAAACAAAAAGCAGTGACAATGTAAAGAACAGGTGATCAGGCATAGGACACAATAATTGCATTGAAAGGAGAGTGAAGAAATCCCTGACCCACCAGCTAATGGATGAGCACCATCACTTGGATATCAGGTTTGGGCCCACAGGTCATGACCTCTACTGAGGATTGGCTTAATATTCCATTTTTATAAATTAATTTTTTATGGAAGCCCTCTTGGATTTTTCCCTCTTTTTTTTTTCAAAAACACTATGTTGAACACTAGCTTCTCTTTAGGACAGAAATGTTAGCAGAAGGAAAAGCAATAGAAATTAAACCTTATAATTTAATCTGCTCAATAAATTCCTGCCAATTTCTGGACCACTTTGTCAAGTTTTTCTTGGTAATTTTAGTGCAGTGCCAACAGCTGTCTGAGGTGTATTATTTCCTTAAGCATTTGGCTCACACTGTCACCGTGGACTTTGGGCTTCCAAGTGTCTGCTCACAAGTGATCCTGTATTCTGCAGTTCCCAATATCTTGGCAACTCTCTAGTGTGTCCTGCACTGGGTCCTAATGGGGAAGGCAGCACCTGCTCATGGAGGCCATGCCCCATGTTAGGCTATAGGCAATACACCACCAGGCATTGCAGGGTGGGAGAGGACAAGTGGGAGCTGTCACACTGCAGTGAGACTTTTTGTTTGCCTTAACTCCTTCCAGAGTGCAGACTACATATCACAAATTTTACACTGGGTGGGCAATGAGGTGAGGCCAGAGGGTGTGCTAGTTCTAGGCCCTTAGATTGGCCTACCTCCTCACCCTTCCCATATATCCAGCCTGGTGATCTAGTTTGCCTGAGCTTCAGTGTCCACTAAGAGTTTACTCAGGAACTCCACACAACACCCTCCCTCCTCCCAGGATGGGCATGCTCATCTCCCTGCCTTAAGCACCTTAAAAGTTAATCAAACTCATATCACATGGATTGTAATCAGGGCTTTACCTCTCTATGCCACTGTCACAGTCTAAGAATAAACATTAAAAAAGAGAATATTTAAGCAAAATTTAACAAATGGAAGGAGATTTGTTGTTTCTTTTAAAAAGGAAAGAATAGTTGTGTAAATCTTATCATAACCATAGATATCCTTCTCTTCTATGTTGCAGTATTCTTTACATGTGGGGATTCACTGCCAAAGGTGACCCAATGTTCGGTCAGTATACAAGAACTTTTAAGTACTGCTAGTATGTGAGACATCGTATGAATAGCTTAGGAGTACGTCGACCATAAAAACAATGTCTGCACATACAATCCTCAGAACTGAAAGCCCCAGGAGGAACACCAGCCTAAAGAAACAAGAAAGGTTGTCAGACATCCAGAACAAAAGCAGGCACCAGGGAGGAGGAAGGGGAGGAATATAATACTGCAACATACAAGAGAAGGACATCTATGGTTATGGTAAGATTTTACACAACTATTCCATGTCCTTCTTTTCTAATTTTGCAGTATTCTTTACATGAGGGAGAGTACCAAAGCTTTGGAAGAAATCTGGGAGGAGGAAAGACCAGAAGAGCTCTCTAGAAAGCCATGAAGAATGGCTCAAGTAAAGCCAGCTCTAGATCTGGAGATGCCATCCAATTTTTAACGCTTGGTGAAGGTACATACAGAAGACGAAGTAGCTGCTTCTAAAATTGTATAGTATCCAAACTCCTAAAGAACGCACCCGAAGAAGCCACAGCCCTAGTAGAATGAACTTAACAGGAAATGGGAGGCTCTTCCTATGGAAAATATAACAACAAGAAATAGCCTTCAAAATCCAACAGGAGATAGTCTGGAAACAGGCAATCCCAGAGCCCTGGGATGAAAAGAAACAAAAAGCTGATCAGATTTCCTGATAGTCTTAGTTTTATCTAAATAAAATCTGAGTTGTCTATGTACATTCAAGGTGTGTAAAATCCTCTCACTGGAGGATTGTGGACAAGGAAAAAAGGTGGGCAAATGAATAGACTGGTTAAGAGACAACTCATTCACAACCTTGAGCATAAAGGAAGGGTTAGTACACAAAGATACCCTGTCTTTTTGTAAAATCAGAAAAGGTGGGGAAGCCATTAAAGCTTGAAACTCAGATGCCCTTCTGGCAGAAGTCAAAACTAGTAACACAACAGTTTTCCAAGAACAGTGTTGCAAAGAAGCTGTAGCTGCAGGCTCACATAGAACCACAGTCAACTTTTCCAGAACAAAGTTCAAATCCGAAGGAGGAGGAGGAAAGTACAGTTGTGTACACATCATAAATGTAGATGTTCGAGTGTATTCACTGTTGCAGTCATCACACTTGGGTTATCTGCCTGCAGGTAGCCCTCAGTCAGCCCAAATACCAGAGTCTTGGGATTTCTGTGGCCGGTTGCTGTCACCTCTTCCGTGACGTCAGGTTATCAGGGGTATAAAACATGCAGCCGACACCATTACATCAGTTTTTCTTGGCCCAAATGTCAGGAGCCCCCAAAATAGGAAGCAATTACATGATGTGAAACAACTCCAGTAAAAAGTAAATACCATATCCATAAGATATGGCCAAAAAGAGGATAGGTAGAAAGCACAGAAGAGTCAGGGGGCTGGAGGGAGGGTAACCAGGACTGCAACAGTGAATACACTCGAACATCTACATTTATGGTAAGTGTACACAACTGTACTATGTTCTTCATGTTTCACTGTTGCAGTCATCACACACGGGTTGATTCCTAAAGCTGAGGAAGGGTGGAGGCAGTCAAGTAATAGTAGGGCTGGCTAGCAGGCCTTGTAAGACTGCTGTGGCAAATCCAGCTCTGGATTTAGAAAAGACAGGTAAGTGGTAATGCTTGGTGAAGGTGTGTACAGAACTCCAGGTTGCAGCTTCCAGGATAGGATGTCCCTGGTAGGGATTCCTCTGAAAAATGTTGTAGAGGTTGAGATAGCCCTAGTGGAATGAGTTCTGATCCCCTGTGGGGTAGGTTTCCCATGGTGTTTGTAGCAGAAATGGATGCAGTGTGCTATCTATTTGGAAATGGTTTACTTTGCAATGGCCTTGCCCTCTTCTGCCCCTGTAGCAAAGCTGACTAGCAGCTGGTCAGATTTTCTGAAAGGCTTAGTCCTGTCAAGGTAGAATCTGAGTTATCTGTGTACGTCCAAAGAGTGCAGGATCCTTTCCCCTTTATTCTGAGGATTAGGGAAAAAGGTTGGTAAATGGATGGATTGGTTTAGAGCCACACTGGATACCACCTTGGGCATAAAAGATGGGTTAGTCCTGAGGGAAACCCTGTCAGGAGGGAAAATAAGGAAGGGTTCCACAGCCATCAGTGCCTGTAACTCAGACACTCTTCTTGCTGAAGTGATTGCTAGAAGTAAGGCTGTTTCCCAAGAGAGGAATTTTAACTGTGCTGTAGCAGCAAGCTCAAAGGGGAAAGCGTGAGCTTCTCTAGTACGAAGTTAAGGTCCCAGGTAGGGGTGGGAGCTCTCCTCGGGGGTCTTAAATTGTTAGCTCCTCTCAGGAACTGTTTGATCAGAGGGTGATTAAAGAGAGGTGGCTCAGTATTGTAATGAGCTGAGATGGCCAAGGCATGAATCTTAATAGAAGAGAAGGATAGGCCTTTGTGGAGCAGCTCTGCTAGGCAATCTAGGATTTGAGGTAAGGTGAGCATGGTGGTGTCCTTTCCTTGAGACTGGCTTCAAGAACAGTATCTTTTCCATTTTTTCTGAGTAGGATTTCCTAGAACTAGGCCTTCTGGCCTCAAGGATGACATCCAGCACCTGTTTGCTGAGGGTTGCTGGTGGTGTATTCAAGTAATAAGCCAGGCTGCAAGGTTCATGGTTTGCAGCTGAGGATGCAAAATCTTTCCCTCCTGCTGGGACAGCAGGGAGGGGGTCTGATGTAGGTGCCAGAGTGGCACTGCTGCCAGACTGCATAGGAGTGGGTACCAGTGCTGGCGGGGCCAGTCCGGTGCAATAAGGATTGTTCTTGGTTTGTCCTGTCTGATCTTGAGTAGTACTTTTGAGAGGAGGGGCAGAGGGGGGAAAAGGCATAAATTGAGAGGTTTTCCCATGTAAAGGATAGGGCATCCACTTTCCATGCTTGGCTGTGGGGATTTCTGGTGCAAAATTTGCTCAATTGATGGTTTTGGGGGGAGGCAAAGAGGTCCACCTCTGGTGTCCCCCACCTGTGGGTTAGAAGTTTGAATGAGTTGGGGTCCAGTTTCCACTCATGTGGGTCCAGTAGATTTCTGCTTAAGTTGTCTGCCAGTAAATTTTGTTTGCCTGGCAGGAATCGAGCTTGCAGGTGCACTTGGTTGCTCAAGGCTGTGTTCCACAGGGCCATGGCTAACCTGCAGAGTGGGTAGGAATGAGTTCCCCCCTGCTTGTTTATGTAGCACATAACTGTGGTGTTGTTTGTCTTTATTAAGAGTTGTCCCGGAAGGATAAGGTATTTGAAGGCTGTCAGAGCATTCTGTACAGCTAACATTTCTTTTTGATTGATAAATAGGTGAATTTGTCCTGGGCTCCATTTGCCTTGAATGCATTTGCTAGCCATGTGAGCCCCCCATGCATACTCTGATGTGTCTGTTGTCATGGTTTGGGCGGCGAGGGGTTGAGTGAAAGGCAGTCCCTTGTTGTGATTGCAAGCCTCTGCCCACCAAAGGAACTCTGACCTTAGGCAAGGAATGATAGCAATAATTGTTTCCAGGTCCTGTGAATGTTGGCACCAGAGACTTTTTAAGTACCATTGAAGTTTTCTCATATGCAGTCTTGCAAATGGAGTTAGCAGAATGCATGAGGCCATGAACTGTACGGCTTGCAGTATTTTTCTTGCAGATAGCTGGGTTCTGGTGGCCATTAGTTTGAAGTAATTTGTAAAGTAAACCTGCTTTTCAGGAGTAAGGAATGCCATCTGGGAAGTTGTGTTCAAGCTTGCTCCCAGGAATATAATCTTTTGGCTGGGTACCAGATGTGATTTCTTTTTGTTGATGGTGTACCCCAGAGAAGTTAGAAGCCTCTTTACAAATGCCAGGTGCTGAAGTAGCAATTCCTGACTGTCCGCCTGAATCAGGCAATCGTCCAAGTATGGATAAATTAGAATATTTCTCTGCCTGCAGTATGCAATGGCTGGAGCCAGGCACTTTGAGGATACCCTGGGTGCAGTAGATAAGCCAAAGGGAAGTGCAGAGAACTGATAGTGCATAGAGCCTGCCCTGAAACGTAGATATTTCCTGCAAGATTCCCTTATGGGGATGTGCAGATAAGTTTCTTTTAGGTCTAGGGTGACTAGCCAGGAGTCCTTGGCTAGCACAGGAAGTAGCTGTTGTGGTATAAGCATTTTGAATTTTGGGACCCCAGGAAGGTGTTGAGAATGGACACGTCCAGTATAGGGTGCCAAGAGCCCTCTTTTCTGGGCACCAGGAACAGTCTGGAGTAGAAAGCCTGTCCTCTTCACTCTATTGGAACAGGTTGAATAGCCCTGATACTGAGAAGAGAAAGTACTTGCTTTTGAGCCTCTGCCCACTGGTTTAGAGGAAGGTCTGGCAACCCACTTGGGGTTGGCAGTGAATGGAAGTAGAATCTGTATCCCTGGGATGCACTGTTTAGGACCCATTGGTCCTGGGTAATGGACATCCAGTTTTTTGCATGCAGGGCGAGTTTTCCTCCTAGGGGTGCAAGTACTTGAGCATGGCTGGGAAAGATGATAGACAAGTCATTGTGATTTTTTTCCATAAGGAGGTGGCTTACCACTCCCTGTTTTTGAGTGGGGAGCACTCCATTGTTTAGATCTCTGTGTAGCCTTGGTGGTCTGTTGCCCCTGGGTTTGGGCTGAGAAGACCTGGTAGGGACTGGAAAGGACCAGTTTTTTGAAGGCCAATGTCTACTGAATCTAAGTGGCTGTACCTTTCAAGAAATCTTTAACAGTTTGCATAGATTTAGCTTTTTCCTCCATCTTTTTAAGAGCCTCTTCTGCTTTTGTGCCAAACATTCCTGGTTTAATGGAGCATCTAGTAATTTTGCTTTGACATGGTCTGGCAAGATTTGTTCCTTCAGCCAGGCATGCCTTATCAGTACAGACCCAGTTACAGCAACCCTGCAAGATGCTTCTAAGGCATCAAAACCACACTGCAAAGTATGTTTGCTGACTTGGTTTGCAGAATGCATTAACTCTTGTAAATCTTTATTTTCGGCAAGATCTGGAAGCAACATTTTTTGTTTAATTAGTTCCATAATATACTGCTGGTACTTCAACATGTGAAACTGGCAATTTAAAGCCCTGATGGCAAGAGATTGCAGAGGTATATACCTTCTTGCCCCATCTGTCTAAAGCCCTCAAATCCCTGTCCGAATGGGGTAGGATTTTTGGCTGTAGTAGCCTTAATACATTTAGGTCCCTGGGAAATAGTTTCTGGCTCCGCAGTGGGATTCTTAAAGAAAAATTTGTGAGAGTCAGGTACCCTGTAGTACCTGTCAGGCTTTCTAGGACCTAGTGGTAAAGTATCAGGAGTAAGACTGGATTACATGAAAACATCATCTACAACATCCAGGACAGGGGGTATAGCTAGAGGCCTGTGCTGAGGCAAGTCTAAAAATTTCCTGAGTCTCTTTTTGCACTGTGGGTGGTCCTGGCATTCCCAGCAGAAATGCTCTCAAGGTATGCAAGGTTTCACCAAAAGAAAAGTCCTCTGGAGGGGAGGCAGAGGGAATGGAATCCTCTGCATCTGAATCCTCATAGGTAGATAAGGGTATGTTCTGGTAATCAGAGGGATCAGAGTCATCGGACTCATGGTCTGCTGAAACAGAAGGGAAATCAATTCTTTGTCTTTTAGAGGGGGACGGGTGGCTTCCCCTAATTAGAGTTATAAGGTCTTCAGCCATTCTAAGCATTTGTTTCTGTGGCATGGGAGCTGGAGCATGTGCTTTGGTCATCGGTTTTCTAGGCGTAGTGCGAACTCTGGGCCTGAGAAACTCAGTCATTTTAGTCTGCAATGAAGAAGTCGGTTTAATACGAACATTGGAAGGTCAGAATACACCCTTAGAAGCCAGTGCCTGCACAGCGGGTCCGGAACCATCCAAGGTAGGGACATCCGCAGGTTCCATAATCGAAGAAGCATCTCGTGGCACACCAGACACCGATTGGACTCAAGCAGAGGCCTGCAAATCTGCAGAAGTGGGTATTAGGGGCTGCAAAGGCGCATCACTGAGTGCCGGTGGACTGGCGACTAGCTTAACGGAGGCATCGTCAGCAGTTTTGGACATATGCGGTCTATGTCTTTATCCTTATGTTTTTTTCAGGAGATCAATAGTCGGATGGCTTACCGAAGTCATTTCAGAATATGGAGAATGAGAGCGAAAGAATTTAGCAAAAAAGATAGCCCAACAATGAATAGTTCAGGCATTAAACAAGGCACAAAACCGACAGTGAGGGATGTCATGGTCTGGGCCTAAACAGGTGATGCAGTAAGAATGAAAATCTCTGTGAGGTATTTGTTTTCCACAGGCATGACAATTGTTAATTTTTTCTGACATTGGATAGAGTAAGAAAAAAGAATCCCCAATGGGGTACTTAGCTTTAGAAGACTTCAGGCTTGAACTCTAAAAATGAAAATTTCAGGTAGCGGCCGACCAGCACTTGCAAACTGCTTCTGCTTCAGGGTCCTGCACAGCAAGAAAAGCTGATGTAATGGCATCGGCTGCATATTTTATACCTCTGACGACCTGACGTCATGGAAGAGGCGACAGCATCTGATGCAGAAATCCCAAGACTCTGGTATTCGGGCTGACTTAGGGCTACCTGCAGGCAGATAACCCAAGTGTGATGACTGCAACAGTGAAACATGAAGAACATCAGGGTTCTTGTGAGGTTTAATGTGAAGGATGCCTTTGTGAAAGAGTTTAACCTTTAACTTAGAAGCTAGTTTTTCAAGAGACCCTTGAGAAACATTGCTTGAGAGGGATGAGCCTATCTAGGAATACATTACCCCATATCTTGAGATCCCAGCTGCCTTTGCATTGCTGACCCCATTACAGTGTTGCACTTTCATATCATATGTCTGCAACCCTAGGCTCCACCATAGTAATTTGGAATTTTGCTGGATGGCTCCCTGTAGCCTTAGATCCCCCCTCAGACTCCTGCCTCCTACTGCAAATACTTAGCACCAGGGCCTCCCTATCATGATAAGGTTTCATGGTGTTAACATGGTACATTTTGTGCCCCTGCTTCCTGCCTAGCAGTTCTACCATGTAGTTAACATCACTGACCTTCCTTACCACTTTGAAGGGTACTTCCCAAGCTGCCTGCAGCTTGTTGTGTCTGACAGGAATGAGAACCATAGCTTGCTGCCCCACGGCATACTCTCTAGCTCAAGCATTCCTGTTATACCAGACCTTTTTCTGCTGTTGGGCTTCTGCCAGCTTCTCCTGGGGCAAGCCTATGAGTTTCCAGAGCCTTGTCCTGAGGTTTAGGACATACGCCACAACAGGTTCCTTGTGGGATTCACATTCACCCTCCCACTCATCACGAATCAAATCTAGAGGTCCCCTCACTTTATGCCCATACAACTCAAAAGATGAGAAACCTGTGGATTCCTGGGGCACCTCTTTGCAAACAAACAGCAAATGGGACAAATATTTGTCCCACTCCCTCTTAAACTGGTTTGCAAATGCCCATACCATGGTCTTTAGTGTAGAGTTTAACCTCTCCACAAGACTATTAGTCTGGGGATGGTAGGGGGTGATCTTTAGGTGCTTCACCCCACAGCGCTTCCATAGACAAGCCAGCAGGTCTGACATGAAATTGGCACCTCGGTCAGTCAGTATTTCTTTTGGGAAACCTACCCTGCTGAAAATATCTAACAAAGCATTTGCCATGTTTTTTGCCTCAATGGAGGACAGGGCCAATGCCTCAGGGTATCTGGTAGCAAAGCCTACTACTACTAGGATATACTTCTTTCCTGTGGAACCTGGGGTACTTAGAGGCCCCACAATATTTATAGCTACCTTCTGAAATGGCTCTTCAATCACAGGCAAAGGCACCAAAGGACCTTTGACCTTGTTTTCTGCCTTGCCTACCTTTTGGTACTGCTCACAGGTCCTGCAGTACCCTGTTACATCCCTGGAAATCCCCGGCCAATACAAGTTCTGCATAATACGTCTCTTGATACACGTTATGCCCACATGACCTGCAAAGGGAATGTCATGGGCTATGGCTACAAGTGCCAGATGGTAGGCTCTGGGAACTACTAATTGCTGTATTCTCTCACTCTCTAGCCCTCCCTCAAGGGTCCACTCTCTATAGAGTAACCCTTTGTCCCAGTATACAGATTCCCCCTTTCCTTGAGAATCAGGCACCTCCCTGGTTACCTCCCTCAAACCTTGTAATTTAGGGTTTGAGAGCTGAGTCTGTCTCAACTCTCTCTTTGTAACCCTTCCCAGCTCCCCTTCCACAGGAAGTCTGGTATCCTCTGACAGCGGTGCTTCAATGTCAGCCTGGGTACTACTACTCACCTCTGCCCTTGCAGTCACTCTGTCCAAGGGAACATCAGTACCCACCAGCAGCTGTGGCTCACCTTCAGTCTCATTGCTACAGGGTAGCTCCCTCTCTGAAGTAACCACCTCACCACTCCTGGCTTCAAGTGTGCAGTCTGTCTGGGTCCCCCCAGGCTACCAGACCCACATGCTTGTCTCCAAGCCTGACTGCATGTAACTGCATGCAGACACGGTACTGTATTATCAAAATCATTCCCTATCAGGACATCTGCAGGGATATCCTCAAACACACCTACTTGCTTGCTTCCTTTTCCACCCTCCCAGTCAAGGTGAACCCTAGACAAAGGTATTTGGAATGGGGTCCCCCCTAAAGCTCTAACTGGAGTAGACTGCCTAACTAGTGCTCCTCTTTAACCATTGCAGGCTTCACAGTGGTTAGGTCAGAGGCTGTGTCTCAATTAGCAGTGGCCTGTTTCCCATCTACTAAGGATATAACCTCTTGCGGTAGTTTGGTACCCTTGTTGTCTCCAGAAAACTTATCACTGGCATTCTATCATTCTCACTTACTGGCTCCCTCAGCTTTTGTTCCCCACCTTGCCTCTATGGACATCTATATGCTACATAGCCCCATTGATTACATGTGAAGCATCTAAACCTTAATCCTGGCCATGTACCTGAACTAGTGTCTTCCCCTGTTACTGGCGGACTCTGTTGAGCAGTTTAGGCCGCCCACCATGGGTTCCCTTAGACCCATGTACAGCACTGGGTATCCCTTTCCTGTGCAGTGATACCCTGCTTGCTAGGTATAGGTCTCCTCTTTTCCCCAACTCATCTGTGGTATTACATTCTCTATCTGCCAAACAGATTCTCCTGTCCTCAGGCAAAGTGCTAAGGGCTTGTTCCCTCACAGAAAGGTCTGCCAGCCCTTCAAAAGTGGTGACCTGACACCCCAGTCAGCCAACTATGAAAATAGGTGCTTAACTCAGCAATATATTCGCACACCCTTTTATCTGCCTTGCGCTTATGCTCACAAAACTTTTTTTCTATAAGCTTCAGATGTTAACTTAAAACACTCTAATAAACAATTTTAACTGTATTATAATTTAAACAATCAGTATCAGACAATTTAGAAACAGCAGTTACAGGCTTACCATGGAGGAAGGTGGTCATGAACTGTACCCAGAGCCCTTGTTCAACATTATACTGTTTACATACCCTTTCAAACATAGTAATAAAACTATCAGAATGATCACCCTCTGTAAATTGTGGAAGAAATTTACTGACCTTTATTGTTTCTGGAATTTGGTTATTCATTTCCCACTACGTCCATGACCCTGGCAAAGAGTCAGCATCTCCTTTTCATATTGCATCTGCCTCTCATTTCCTTCAGCTTCCAGATGTCTCAGTCTCTCTGCTGTGTCTAATTCCATTTGTTTCTCCACCACAGTCTCTCTGTTGATTCTGGTTCCAAATGTTTGCCCTGCAGTTCAAGTCTCTAACTCCAGATGCATTTTCAAGTCCTCTAAGGCAAAGTTGAACTGTCTATTTTCTAAGAGTTGTACATCTCCAAGCCAGTCTGGTTGTCCTCCTGGTTGCTAGACTGTTATTCAGCTGTGGTTAAGGCTGCAACCATTTCTCCTTTAGTCAGTTTGGCATGCCCCAGACCTTTGGCATGGCATAATTTTATCTTTTGTTTTTTCTTTGATATTATTATGTAATGTGGAGCTTTTCTCCCTGGGCCTCCACTGAAAATGGGTTCCTGAGCCCAGTGGACCTCCCCGGTCATCAAACTGAAATAAATAAATAAATATCTCAGCCAACTGGTTCCTTGTCAGCTTGCCATAATCCTCCAAGAACATCATTGCCTGCTATCCCTGACTAAGCTGACAAAAAATAAATAAAACTATTGTGATATGAAACTCTGAATGTCTGCTGTGTGGCTGCTTGACAGTATAAACATCTTCTTTAGTTACCACTGTTTACCGGTTACCACACCACTGAATCCCAATATGTGATGTGGTGATCCCACTACTGCCAGCCAATACTGTAACGACCCACCACTGGACCAGCAATCAAGGAGCCTCAATCCTCACCACTGGCAACAGTGGGGGACATACACTGGGAGGACAACAGGTACACACACACAGTATTTCCAGATGCAGGTCTCTGAATCAGGTTCATTTCCCTTAATAACACACTCTCTCTCTTTCTCCAGATCCCCAATAAGACTCTCCACTGGCACAGATGTAGAGTTGAGATCTCAGCTGAGTGACCAAGCCAAGACCTACAAGCACCCTCTCTGTCCAACCAGTGCTTTGTGTCCCTGCCCATGTAGCTGACACACACACACTCTTTGATGTTTGATTTACACACACACACACACACACACACACACACACACACACACACACACACACACACACACACACACACCTTGGACAGGCTGGCACAGGTTTACTAGCTATGCCCCCTTCTGCCCAGATTCTAATGTAGTTACCACTGCCACCAGTCAACAGCTTATCAGCTGCTTTAAGGCCCTTAACAAAGGGTGTCCAATCTTACTATGTAATATTACTACAAATGGTAGTTTGACCAAAAGCAAGGCTATTAGATTGGCCCACACAGCTTCACCAAATAAATATGCAAGTACTCTCAAAACATATCCCTCTACACAGATCAGCCACAATGAAATGTTTAAATATAATAATAAATAATAAAAGAACAAGGCAATTCTAAATATATATATTCACAGTGGCATCAGAGTTTAAAATCACAGGAAATATTTAAAACAACATTGCAGTACAGTCTCAAATAAAGAAAATATCTAAACTAGGCTTTACTATATTCTTTACTGGATCTAAGAGAGTTACTATACTGTAGAAACTTACTTACAGAGCAAGGCAGTTGCATGGTGAATGGTTCTCTTCAGGTCCAAGATAGAATATAAAATGCTCTGTCTCACTAAGAGACTCTTTAAATTAATAGCTCAAATATTACTGCTGGGATAGCTTGCAGAATGACATCATTTCTTGTCATCTGACTCTATCTCAGGTGAAACTTAGCAGTATTTAGCATCTACCTGTGAAAATACATAGACCTCAGATCTTTGGCAGATGCTGAAAGTCATCAAACAATTGCATTCCTTCATACTTTCAGAGATGTAATTAGTTCACTCCAAAGACAATACAGAAAGCTTCTCAGCACAGACTCTTTCTCTCTTGTTGCAATGAAAACTGAAAGATACCATCTTTATTGCATAGCCATAAAGTAATTTAATTTCAGCTATTTTTCTGATGTTAACCTCCTGTATTCCAGTTTCCACTGTTAAAATATATACATTTAAACAGTTACAATAGTGCATGTACATTTCTCTTCTCTTCCAGTAGGCCCACTGCGGCTACATTTTAGCACAGTCACTTTATAAAATACCTTTTTAACACACGTCTGTACAAACCTAGATTGATATACACATGACATACAGTTGTAACACAAGCATCTTACATAAATCATGTTGATATTCCCAAATGACATATAATTATTTACAAAATTCCAGCTAGCTGTGCTGGCACACTCCTTCTGTCACAGTGCATGCTGCATCCAAACTGATTTCAGGTACCATTGAGGCTTCCTCATGTGAAGTCTGGCCAGGGTAACATAGGAATGGTGGATGCCATGTACCCCAGGAGCCTGAGAAACTCTCTGGCTGTAAGAGAAAGGAGGGAGAGAAGACTCTGAAAGCAAGAAATGAGACTGAACATCTGGAGGAGGCAGAGAGGCCAGCATGGTATCTGCACCCAAAGAAGATGTGGTCCTATGAGGGGAAAGAAATTACTTTTTGAAAATTATTATGAACCCCAACATTTGCAGAAGAGAAATAGTGAACTGTAGATTTTGTTTGAGGTTCTCTGGACAAGGGGCTAGAAACACAAGCAATGACAGGAGTGAGGTACTTTGTGAATTTCCTTGGGGCCGTGGAGAGACCAAAGGGCAAAGCTGAGAACTGAAAGTGCAAGGAAGCATTAGAGGAATGTAAACATTTCCTGTAAAGGGAATGAATAGGAATGTGATGATAAACATCCTTGATGTCTAGAGAGGCCATGTAAGCCTGAGGAAGGATAAGAGGAAACAAGGTTTGCAAGGACAACATGCAGAAGGTAGGAACCCTCAGGAAAGTGTTTAGTTGAAAAAGATACAGAATGGGTCTCCATGGGCCATCTTTTCTGGGTACAAGAAACATTCTGGAATAAAACTTTCTTCCTCTGAGACGTGGAGGAACTTCTTGATTGTTCCTTGATGTGGCAACTCCTGAAGCACTTAAAGAAGCACATGCAGTTGGTCTTGAGGTGCTTGTGGAATGCTCATGAATGGAGAAAGCTTTCCAGACCATGAAGTACCCTTGTTTGATAAAAGACAGAACCAATGAGTCTTGAGTAATAGTTTCCCAAACTGGAAGAGACAGGGAAAGATGTAGAGAAAGAGGAACAGGACTGAGATAGGTGCAGTAGTCACAGGCTATCTGGCTTGTCCAGAAAGGGCTGCTTCTGGGCAGGAACTGGCTGAGATGGCTTAGACTGAGGAGCTCTCCTACCTCTCTTTTTGTTTTTAGAAGTGGGAAGGCAAGCTTGTTTTCTAACAAAAGAAGTCTTTGAGAGATAATTCCTCTGAAATTTGGGGACAGACAAAACAAATTATGTTTTAAGCCCTGTGGATCATTACCTTTCTCCTGCAAAAATGTAAACAGTGCCCTGACAAAGCACTATTGTCTAAAGGAGCATCCATTAATTTTGCCTTGATATCATTCTGGAAGTGACTGAATAGATGCAGCTGCAGCTGCCCTAGTAGATGCTTCTGCTGCATCATAGCTGCATTTAATAGAGTGGTGTACTACCCGAGAAGAAGCTCCTAAGAGAGACATCACCTGAGTTTTAACATCAGAATTTGGGAGGTGAGTAACTGCTTCACTGGCTTCAGAAAGAAAAGCAAAAGCATATCTAGTCATATGGGTTTGGTAATTTAAAGCACAGAAAGCTAATGTGGCAGAGGTATAGACCTTTTTCCCTACTCTTTCCATAGCCTTGCTCTCCTTATCAGAAGGGAGAAGCTTGGTGTTTGGCAGTAATCTGGAAGTTTTGGCAGAGGCAATGGAAACCACCACAGGATCAGCTGAAGGACATCTATAAAGAAATTTACACTCATCTGGCACCTTATAAAAGTGATCAAGCCTTTTAGGGGCAGGGGTCTGTGAGTATGGGATCTTAGATGCATCCAAAAAGACTGGAAGTACAGCAGAAGGGGAAGGAGTCCATTTTTAAAAGATCATATCTTTTCTGCACATCAGAAACCTGACAGCAGTCCCAATTAAAGAATTCCCTCAGTTTAGTAAGGTTTCTCCAAAAATGATCTCTTCAAATGGAGAATCTGCACCATTAGACTCTTCCTCAGGGGAAGCATATTCAAGGGGATGGAATTTGAGTGGAGCAGGCCAAGGATTCATCCTCAGGAGATACCAGTACCCTAACTCTCTTGAGCGGGGAAGAAGTTAAAAGAGAAAAAGGATCAGCTGAAGGAGGCTTAAGAGATATGGGTCCATTAAGCAAGCCTTGAGAAAAAGTTTCTCATTCGGATTGGGAAGTCTTAGGTGCAGAAATGTGCTTGGTTTTCTGCTTATTTTTTAACCGCTCATTTGCCTGGAGAAAAGTGGAGGGAGCTGACATAGGCCTGCACTCAGCATTAGTTGGAATATCCTCCCTAACTAGAATTTGAGGGATACCCCTTCCAAAAAAACGAGCTTTGGTTCCCCCGATTGTCTGATGCATATGTCTTCATTGCCTCCATGGATGTGCCTAAAGCTGATACCCGCCGAAGAACATGAGCCAACCTCCGAACGGATTTCCCGGTCTTCATCGACCTTGAGAAAGACATCAGAAGTAGGAGGCACAGCTGAAAATTCAGGTCCTGGCTTCTTGGCCTTCCTCTTCAACACAAGTTCAACAGAAGTTCCAGACGTACCCTCCATAACATCCCTAGCTAAACACTTCAGTTGATGATTTTTTTAAGTAACTCTTAAGGGATGAAAGATGACTAAGTAGGGTCTTAGGGATGAAGGCCTGGCAAATGGAGCAGGATTTGTGGTCGTAGGCTCCAAACAAAAGAGAGACAGGTCATGACTATCCTTGGGTGGAATTTGTCTCCCACATTGGCACTTGCCTTTCTTAGATGACATGAAACCTTCAGAACAGAAAGTAGTATCAACAGAAAAAAAAAGGAAAAACCCCAGTAGGACACTTATCTGAAAACTGGACCAGCAGCAAATGACTCGGGTGAACAGATATGAAAATCGAAGATGGCATTCGGACTGGGGCGGAGAAGTTCTGGGGATTGTACGCGCTGACATACTCCTAAGCCATTTGTGCGATGTCTCATATACTAGCATTACTTAAAAGTTCTCATATACTAGTCAGATGTCAGGTCACCTTTGGCAGAGAATTCCCACATGTAAAGAATACTGCAACATTAGAACAGAAGGACATCACCATTAGTAAACTACCTAAAAGCACAATGTTAACATGACTTAGTCCAGTAATTGCATGCTTGGTACTTACCATGGATAGAAACTGACAAACTAGCTGTCCATGGCTGTTGATCAAAATCTTTCTAGCTGTCTGTTTTGTGGTAAAAAGGTCTACTTCTGGCACACCCAGTTTCTCTGTTACCTGTTGAAAAATGTCCTTGATTAATATCCACTCATGTGAGTATGTCTCTGACCTGCTAAAGCAGTCTGCTTGGTGGTTGCTCTCCCCTGGCAGGTACTGAGCCACCAGATGTAGACTCATGGATTGAGATACCTCCAAGAGCTGCATGGTTAAGTGGCACAGATGGAAAATGTGTGTTCCTTCCTGTTTATGTACCACATCACTGTGGTATTGACTGTTTTTACTAGGAGAAAGTACACTTGTTTAAAATCTTATCATAACAGTAGATGTTCTTCTCTTCACTGTTGCAGCATTCCTTATGTAAGGGATCTCCTGCCAAGGACAGCCCAACATCTGGCCAGTATACCAAAGCCTTTAGTGTTTACAGGCATCATTATTCACAGGCATGTTCCCTGTGCAATATTTAGGGGATAAAGATGATGTACAGACACACACACTTCAGAAATGAAAAGCCCCTGAAGGAACATAAAGTCCCTAGTGACCAGGATGAAAATGTGCAGCCAGGAGGAGGGAAAGAAAATAGAATCCCTGGCTAAGAGGGCAAGAAGAAAAGGGCAAAGCAGAGGAGGTAGGAAGGACAGATCAAATACGCCAACAGTGAAGAGAAGGACATCTACTCTTATGGTAAGATTTTACACAAATGTACTATGTCCTTCCACATCACTGTTGCAGTATTCCTTAGGTAAGGGAAACTAAAAAAGCTCAAGAGGAAACCTGGAAGGAGGAAGGCACTGAACATCCCTCTATAAACCCATTCAGGATTGCCCTGGGAAAGCGAGCTCTTGCTCTGGAAATAACATCCAAACCTAAAATGCTTAGTAAAGGTATGGACAGAAGTCCAAGTAGCAGCCTCACTAATGGAATAGGTATTCAGTCCTTTGGAAAATGAACCAGAAGAAGCAACAGCTCTGGTAGAATGAGCCTTAACAGAAATAACACAAATAACACAAAGGGCCTTAGAAATCCAGAAAAGATGGTCTGTTAGAGACTGCCAAACCTATAGAACCCAGGTATGAAATGAAACAAAAAGATGCTCAGATTTGTGAATAGTCTTAGTATTATCCAAATAATATCTAAACTGTCTGTTCACATCCAAAGTGTGAAGAACCTTCTCACTGGCAGACTGTGGAGAAGGAAAAAGGGAAGGCAAATTATTAGACAACTTAAGAGACAACTCATTGAACACATTGGGCATAAAAAAAGATTAAAAAGAGTAGACACCTTGTCCCTGTGAAAAACTTAAAAAGGAGGAACAGCTATGCAAACATGAAGCTCAGAAACTTTCTTAGCTGAAGTAAGGGTTAAAAGAAGTCTTCCAAGTATAATATTGTAAGAAAGCAGAAGCAGCAGGTTCAAAAAGAGCCTGAGTCAATTTTTCAAGACAAAACTGAGGTACCAGGAAGGCAGAATAGGCTTTTTTGGAGGCCTGATATGAAGGATGCCCTTAAGAAATTGTTTGACCTCAAATCTAAAGGCCAAAGGAGGGACGAAGGGCAGACAAGAAGAAATTGTTGATAGGTGTACTTTAACTGAAGAATACGTCAAGCCAGCATGAAACAGATAACATTTAAGAGAGAATCATACAGACCTGCAGTGAAAAGGGATCCTGGCTGAGAGAGGTACCTGACAGAAAATCTCTTCCATTTGGACAAATGTGATTTTCTGGTAGTGGGTTTCCTAGCCTCCTGCTGGAACCAAAGCATGTCCTCAGAAAAAGAGGTGCCTAAAAGGCATCAAAACCCTATTACACATAGTGTCAGTTGAAGAGTGGACAAATGAGGATGGATAAGAGACCCCTTCTCTTGTATGAGAAGGTCTACCAATGAGGTAACCTGTGGTGAATGCTCCTGGCCAAGTGAGAAAGAAAGGGGAGCCAAAGCTGTCTGGGCCAAAATGAAGTCACTAGCAAGATTATGGGAGAGTCTTTCCTGATCTTGCGCAAAACCCTCAGAGGCAGAGGAAGGGGAGGGAAGGGATACAGAAATAGCCCCTTCCACAGAAAATACACAGCATCCACTTTCCAAGCCAGATAACTTAGGACTCTAAGAGAACAGAGTAAGTTGTCTGTTCAGAGGGGAGGCAAAAGGATCCACATGAAGAATATCCCACCCACAGACAATGTCCAGAAACAGATCTCTTTAACACATCCATTTGTCAGCCTGTGTGCTGGACCTGCTCAAAGAATCTGCCACTATATTGTGCTCTGAGGGAAGGTAGACAGCATGAAGAGTCATTTGATAATTGACAGTTAGATCCCAGACCTGAAGAGCCAGCCTGCAAAGAAGATAGGACCTTGTACCCCCTTGCTTGTTGACATACCACATCACTGTGGTATTGTCTCTGAAATCTTTGAGGGCCTGTGATGAAGGAGGGTATGAAAGACCTAAAGAGATAAAGAGCTAGAAGTAGAGCCCTCATCTCCTTGATGTTGATGTGGTCTGACCTCTGATGAGGAGGCCTGAGACCCTGGACCTTGAGAGAGCGAAGGAAGCCCCCTTCCCCCCTGTCTGAGGCATCCAAAAAGAGCTCTTGAGTCAGAAATGGAGGCTGGAAAGGAATCCCCAGACTGAGAAAAAGCTGATTAATCCATCACTGAAGCTTGAGCTTGAGACAGGGAAGGAAGGGAACTAGGAATGCCAGGGGTGATTGTGTTGAAGCCACAAAGACTTGAGTTACCATTGAAGGCTTCTCATATGGAGTCTGGCCAGAGGGAGCATTGGAATTATGAAGGCCATGAACCTGAGAACCCTGAGAAAGTCTCTTGTCTGTGACTGAAGCCAGAGGAAGAGACTGGAAAAATGCAAGGATATAGGGCCCTGGGGACAGGCAGGGATGCCAGCATAGGAATGGTCTGAATCCTGCAACCAAGAAAAACATAATCCTGAGAAGTTGAGACTTATTTTTGAAATCCATGGAGACAATCTGATAAGCAGCAATGAAAACAGAATACTTATTTCTTTCAATGGCTAGGAGATAATGTTTCCTGACAGCATTCAAGTGTTTTCCCAATCTGGGAGGGCAATAAAGATAAGACAAAACCAGACAGTGCTTAGCAGAACCACAGGCTGTACCATTCATTTTTACATGGATAATCTTCCTTTTAGGTTAACCCACGTCTGAATGTGGCTGTCAATTTTGGACAATTGTTCCTATTAGGCAGGTAAAACTTCAATATTTGAATATGTATATAGTTTTGTGTGCTAGTTTTACATTAATAGGTTTTGTTGGTGTTTTTTTCTTTTTGATGGTTTCAATGAAACAAAAAGTTTTGTAAGATCTGACATAGGCTCAAGTGGATATGACAAGAAGCAACTGTATAAAAGATCAACCTGCCAAACATTGGTGTATGCATGTAAAACAAAAGCTGGAACTAGATACTTAAAAAAAAAAGCTGTTACACACAAAAGGTGGGAATAATAACTTAACATAATGACACTTTCTATATTATTTTAAAATGTTAATGATCTTACAAATATATACAAAAAAGAAAGAGTAGTGAACTATATTAAAAAATGTAGAGTACAAACAGCTATGCTACAGGAGACACATTTGGAAAGAATTGAACAATTGAATTTGATAAAGAAAGGTTTTCAGGATGGTTATTCAGTGGAATACCTAGGACAAAGGAAAAGAGAACTTGTATTAACTACAAGAGGAGCTCCAACAGAGAAAGAGGATAAAAAAAGATAATGATGGGAGATTTGTAGTACCAATGGGCTACTGGCAAGGGAGAAGGATTACACTGACATGTACTTACATTCCACTTAAAACTGTTATAATAGAGCTTAAGAAAATTCTGAGAGAAATAATCATTTTTCAGCAGGGAATATTACTTATAAGTGGGATTGAAATTTGATTTGCTGCAGTGAGGAAGTGTCTATGGGGCCCAGAAGGGAAAATATAATATAGCAGGGTAGATTTTTGAAGAAATTTATAAAAATATTTGGCATGGAAGATGTGAATTCAGTAGTAGGATTTCGGAGTGAATTTACATATTATTACCCAAGGACCAAAAACTGGGCTAGGCTAGACAAAGTACAGTTGTGTACACTTACCATAAATGTAGATGTTCAAGTGCATTCACTGTTGCAGTCATCATGTGTGGGATTATCCCTGCTGGGTAGCCCTCGACTGGCCTGAATACCAGAGTAAAGGTTTCCCTCCTCCGTCAGCTGTTCTGTGAGTGTAGCTGAAATGGGAGACAGCCGATGCCATTACATAATTTTTTCTTGTCCTCAAAGGGTAGGAGCCCCAGATAAGATATATACGTTAGGCAAGAAAGAGGGTAGGTGGGAGGGAAACAGGACTGCAACAGTGAATACACTCGAACATCTACATCTATGGTAAGTGTAGACAACTGTACTATGTTCTTCGTGTTTCACTGTTGCAGTCATCACTTGTGGGAAGAATCCCAAAGTTGAGGAAGTGGATGGAGGAAAGCTGTACAAATTATGGGGATGCTAGCATGCCCTGCAGGATTGCAGATGCAAATCCTGCCCTGGTTTTGGAGAATGTAGCTAGCTGGTAGTGCTTGATGAAAGCGTGTATAGATGTCCAAGTAGCAGCTTCCAGAATTTCCTTAGTGGGAACCCCCCATCAGAAAGGCTGTGGAGGGTAGAGGCTGCTCTTGTTGAATGGGATCTGATGGTTTTGGGAGGACCCTTTCCATGGAATGTGTAGCAGAAATGTATGCAATGAGAGATACATTTGGAAATGGTCTGCTTAGTAATGGGTTTCCCCTCTGCCCCCAGGGGCGAATGAAACCAGGAGCTGGTCAGTTTTCCTGATTGATTTGGTCCTGTCAAGGTAAAATCTCAACTTTCTGTGCACATCTAAGGTATGCAGAATTCTCTCCCCTCTATTTGTAGGTTTAGAAAAGAAAGTAGGTAAGTGTATAGCCTGGTTAAGGTTTACATCGGAGACCACCTTAGGCATAAAGGAGGGCTTAGTTCTTAGAGAGACCCTGTCCACATGGAAGATGATGAAGGGCTCAGTGGCCATAACAGCCTGGAGCTCAGACACCCTCCTAACAGAAGTGATGGTTAGCAAAACGGCAGTTTTCCAAGAGAGGTATTTGAGATCTGCTGAGGAAGCTGGCTCAAAAGAGGATAGAGTAAGCTTTTACAGGACAAAGTTTAGATCCTAAGCTGGTGCAGGTGGCCTTCTTTGTGATCTGATGTGAGCCACACCTCTGAGGAACTGTTTCAAGAGGTGTTGTGAGAATAAAGGCTGATCCACCTGGACATAGGCTGAGATAGCTGAAGCAGGAATCTTGATAGAGGAGTAAGACAAACCCTTATGGAGGAGCTCTGCCAGGTAGTCCAGAACCAGTGGTAAAGAGGCTTTAGTGCTGGAAGCACCACTGCTGGAGCACCAACAGGTGAATCTCTTCCATTTAGAGGAATAAGATTTTCTGGTGTTGGGTCTACGAGCCTCCTAAATAATGTCTAACACCTGATTGCTGAGGACTGAGAGAGTTATCTGCCTTTGAGGAATCAGCCATGCTGTTAGCTTGTCTG